>NW_020449074.1:914789-1110496 GCF_003343035.1 Apteryx rowi | reverse complement strand
GAGGCCGCCAACGGCCTGCAGATGCTGCGGACCATCGGCGTGGGGAAGTACGAGTTCACCGACCCCTGGCACCCCAAAGGTAAGTGGGGGCCGCGCGCGCGCCGCCTCGCCGCCCGGCCGCGGCAGCGCTGCTCTCCCGAGCTGCGCGTTGACGGTGACGAGGAGCGCTCGTGCGGAGGGGGAGGCAGACCGCCGACGTCCTTCGTAGCCGGCGACCGCCTGCAGGGCCCATCGGGCGAGCCAGCGCTCCCCGTCTTAGCGCGCGGCAGACAGCTCTCGCCCCGGGCCTCTCCGCGCGGCTTCCTCCGAAATCCACGTTCCTGTCTACATCGACCCGCTTCCTCTTCGTCCTCACTTGTGCCTTAGGCACGGCACTACGCTTCTTSTCACCCCCTGCCCTCTGCTCGGAGCCAAACCCAAATTCAAGCAGCTGAAGCCGAGCAGGCCGAGAGGCTCGGCGAAACGCTGGACGCTGCCACCGCCATCGCTGGGCTGCGGCGCTACGAAACGCTGCGAATAGCCTTCGCCATTCCTTAAGGGCCGACCTTTTCTCCTGAGTGGCTTCTAAAGGAGCCATGTCGCTCGGTCACGCTGGAGTGTCATTTTTGAGCGTCCTACCCGAGACGCTTTAAAAATACCTACGCTCTGTTTGCTTAGCTTCCRATTTCGCTTGTAGCGTTTTCCTGTACCTCCCTTAAAAATCACCAGTGTGCCACAGGTGAGGGCAAAGTAAAATGCAGCTTGCAAAAATATAAATGCAGACCTATCAGCAAAATCAATTACATTGATTTAAAAAAAAAACACCCCGAAGGCTTCATTAAGTCTGTGATATTTTATGTATACATTTGTATTCAGACACAGTCCATGTGTAAATTATTTACTTGCCACAAGCTATTAAGTTCTATTGTGTAGCTCTGTATAAAGACGAGGAATCTCTATTAAAAATGATTAGTCCAATAAGTCTTCCTGCTTATTACATAAATTGTACCTTGGTATGTGCAAGCCCTCACCAAACCTCTCTTGTAAAGGAGTTAAGCCCAAGCTCAGCAGTACTTTTCTGAAGCTGGGTATTTGGACTGCTGTTACATTTTTAAGCCCAAACCCCATATACGATTCGAACCCTTGCAGGATGGTGACCCTCTGAATTTGTCTTTTCTTTAAAATCTAGATGGACTTTAAGTGATACGAACCCAGGCAGGTAGCTGAAAATTCACAGACAGCTGCTCTATAAGATTTTTGTTAATTCTTTCCCTTTAAAAAAAAATCTAACCCCACAAAAGCACTTTGCCAGGCTAGTTTTACGAGTTACAAACCCTTGATTTTTTAGAAAGAGGATGGGGAGAGATTTATGCTTTAAACCTGGTAGACCGAGTTGCAGCAGTTCTGCTGGATGTCTCTGTTCTCCGTGGAAGCTATTCCTCTTCTAAAGCCATCATCTCCACTCTTTGTAGCCACCTATCCCAATTTACTGCGCTGGATACTCAGACGTATGATCAAGTTAACACAATTTAAAGGCTTACTTGGTGCCATCGGAGCCATGTGCAAATATACAATACAAGGAAAAACACATAAGCTTAAACCACTTGCGCTGTGGTAATTTGATCACATATCTGAGCCCTACTGACGCTAACCTAGTGAGACAAATGAGCGTGTCAGCGACGGCACGCTGGAGGTTAGGGATACTCTTCAATGCCTCGCATACTTGGGGCTGGTAGCATCAGCTGTTATTTACTCTTCCTCCATCAATTAACCTTCAGCGTATCTCTGGCTACCAGGTGAAGTAAACCTCAAATAGGAGCCTAAGCAAAAAGAGCGTAAAATCAGCCTTTGAATATTTGATTTGCAAAGTCTTAATCAGCGTTCTTGCTCAAACCGCTGTGAACCGTAGTCTAATTGTCYGAGCTCTGCTGAGCGTTCGGGAGATTCAGGTCTGCTTGACAGCTTAAGAGGCAGCGGTCGGCAGCGAGTTATTCGTTAAGGTGAGGAAGAGAGTTCCTTGAATATGCCAGGCACATCAGAGCTGGCTCCAGTTTGGTACGTGGAGACCTTTGTACCTAGGACAGGCTCATCAGCAGAATACTGAAACGAGCAGTATTTCTAAGCCAAGACAACTGCTGACACATTAACCATACCAAACCGTATATATTACAGCTCGACAGCTGTTTTGCCAGGGATTAGCTAGCTTCTCTGTTTATGATCATCAGATATTGATTTTTCCCTGTTGCTGTAAGGGTTAAAAAACAAACACACATAAGATAATGAAGCGTGTGTATACAAGTGTCTCATCAGCAGGACTTGTTTTACAGGGAAAAAGTCATCTCTTCCTCCATTTCTACTCTTAAAAGCCCTTACTTCCAAAGCTATAATTCTTCTTGTCAAAGCTAACGTCAGACAAGATATGCATTATTAACGGTTGGGTTTGCTTGTGTTTGGTTTGGTTTCTGAAGGAGAGAGGAAGAATCAGGAAAGAGAAAACAACCGGGTTTTGAAACCAGACCTTAAAACCTTGCTAGGATAAGATTCTTAATATGAACCGTATGGATTTCAGTGTGGCTCAATTTTCAAATTATTTTTTGTTTTAATTTCTGCCCTTAGGGATTTCAGTCTCTAAAGCCCAACTGATTTCACAGTCTTACATGATAGACAGCTTTCTCTCCAGGAAGGAATGGAAACTATGAGACAATACTGAGCTCTTCAAATATACAAGTTGAAACTAGTTCTCTACTAGTTTTATTTAAATATTCTCTCTCTCTCTCTCTCAGGGAACCTTGGCCAGTATTATAATAAGAGCCACTGCTAATGGCCTTAAGATCTATCTCATTATCCTGAGATACTCTGTATTATTATTTCACTTGACAATCCAGTCTTGTACAGATTTGAATAATTACCCAGCTATCCCCTAAGTGAAAGAGCAGTTCTTGCTGGTTAATATGATAGGGTTTCATATATTTTTAGACTTTATTAGTGAGCTGATTTGAAATGTCATGTTTTATTTCCCATAATTATGTTTCATTTGGCTGTGTATATGCTGGGGCGATACTATAACGTATTCATTCAGCACTAGGTTTCTTTTCTGGCTGCTTCCAAATAAAAGTAAACAAATAAGTTGCCAAAAGTTAAAGACACTGCTGGTATGCAGTTTCACTTGCAATAGGTCAAGAGATCTCACTTACGTGCCTGAAGGAGTCAAGTCATTTGTGTGGCTCTGCAAATACTAAATTTTGATAACAGGAACCTTTATATAAAACAGATATGCCTTTCTCTTTAGAGTGTTACAGCCCAGTCCCTCAGTGTTCTCAATAAATATTCCCACCTAATTCCATTGAAACTACTTGCAAGAAAATACTTTTTTGCATGAATTAGAGATCTTCTTTGTCTGGATGGGTAATATTCTGTGAAGGGACTTTTTATTGTTTCTATAGTATATTAAATATGAGGGTTAAGTTTAGCTTCACAATCCATTTACTTAGTGAATTTATAAAGCAGTCACAGTATGGGAGACATAAATAACATTTCAAAGTAATTGTTGCTTTTAGCAATGTGTGAAGATCTGTAGAGCTGCATTATGGGATGGATGGGATCTCTTACCATACACAATCAACAGTAGTGTTGAGATACTTCTGGTTTGAACTGTAGTTGCCCTTTGGATAGGTTTTATGGCAAATATTCCTAGTTGTCATCAAAAGCCATGTCACCTTAACACAAAAATATCATACTAATATTTTAGAACAGAATCACCCATTGTTTTCTATCTGTGTCCTAAGTCTTGCTCTGCAACGTAAAGGTAAGTGCCACGAGAATCAACAAAGCTGCATATTCAGAGCAATGCACTGAAGATCTGCTGAAGCTCACGTAGCCAATATGTATGTAGTTTCTGTAGAAAGTATAGAGAGCTGCTAAGAATGCTCAAACATCGTTTCAGTATCTTCAGACTGCACAGTGTGCCTGCACAAATTGTCGCTTGCACAACATGCCTGCAGAGGGGGGACGTAAATTGTCCCATCCTTTTCTCACACAAGGTACCGTTATCCCATGTCATGGCACAGGGACAGAAAGCAACCTCTGTGTGGCCGCCAATTCAGTTGAGCCAACATGGAGAAAAATTAATCTGTRTGATGAAGGACTAGAAGAGATTGGTTCCCTTGCAGAAATAACTGAATAACTGAGATTTAGTCCTTGTTTTTTTCATAGGGCAGTGTGCTTCTCTATATCCAAGGCTTGTAGTAAATCCAAAATTGAACCTTTGTTGGATAGCCCTGCCATACATAGGATATAAAAATTCCATCTTGAACTTTGAGATCTGTTACACATTTAAAAAGATGCTTTCTTCATAAATTCAGTATACCTTCAAGCACGGATGCTAACATAAAGAATGAGGAAAATACAGTTCTTCATTGTAGTACTTTCTCCTGCAACATAAAATTAGCTATGGAAGTTAAGGGTTTTAATTTGTGAGTGTTGATGGATAACACTGATGTTTGTTTCCATAGTATTTTTGTTCTATAATTTTTCGGTTTGCAATCTTTAACTAGTGGGAAAAGAAATCAGATGCTAATTAGTGTTCAGAATGTAATGACTGTGGCATCATAACAGTATCAGAAATAAAATCTGAATGTTAATCCTTGTAACACTAATTTCTTAACACTTCATTTTCAAGCATCACCAAATACCATGAACTAAACAATAAGAAAACTACAAATGAATACTGTTGCATCATCACTTATTGATTGTACCTTTCACACTTGACTTTATTGCATTGGAATTCTCATTAGACCTCAGACAATATTTACTTTCCTTAATCATGAATTGTAACAAGGTAGACTACAACATTTTGTCAATAACCATCAACTTTTTCTTCGCAAAAGTGATGCTTACTTATTTAAGGCTGAATTTTCAAAGGGACTTCACCTTGACCTGAATTCTGTGCATGTGCCTAGTTTTAGACATTAATTTGGGGGGAGAAGGGGATAAATTCAAAGTGCAAACTAGCATTTGGAATTCTAATAACATTAATGAAAGGATGTTGTGTGATAAAGACTCTAGGAGACCCATGTTCAGCTCTTTACCTTGCACCAAAGTGCCTGGGTAACCCTGGGAATCTCTCTCTTATTTTTATATCCACGTTTGTGTATATTTATATATGTATATATTTATAAATATATATATATGTATATAGAACTTRCATATGATTGTGGGATTGGAAGTCTACAGTAGAAATAATAATGCATTCTAGCTCCTATTTCTTGTAGAAGAGTTAGGTTAGCATGTAAACCTGTCAACATAGTACATGTTTCTTACTGTGTTTCCTTAAGACGGTCTTGATCTTCTAGGACAGCCGAGTGGTACTGAGATACCAATAACCAGTGATCGTTTGTAGGCTCAGGTGTGGTAACAACGCTTCAGAGTTCTAGCATGTTCACCCACAATATTGAACTTAAAATGAACCGCCTGAACAGGTCTTCTAAAATCAAATCTTTTTCAAAATTAATTACAGTTTTCTGTTACCAGAATAAACTCAAGGGAATTGCAAAGTTGATGAGGTTATCTAAGACATCAGTTGAGTGAGATTGAAATACATTTCGTCTTTTTGTGTTCCAGCTGGAGTGTTTTCAGGAATTCCCACCCTGTCTTTTAATGCTACTGTTGGTCAGGTCACGACAAAAAGAGATTTAGTGCTTTGAAGAGTCAAAGAGAACTTGTAATAGCCCTAGAACATTACCTCGCTCAACGTACAGTGTAAAGAAGGTCACTGAATTCTCTTTTGATTGACAGCTCTCAGTACGCGAGTGACTTATGATTTCTTAGCTTCAACTGGAACAGGAGCCTTTCATCACTAACAATATTTTATGTGGGATATTGTAGAAAAATTATGGGGTTACTAAAATGCATTTAAACACTCTGAACCTACTCTGAAAACTCATCTACTCCCTGCTATTTATTTTGGTAGCTGTTTTTTAAATAAGCACCAGATTTGCAACTTTAGTTCATCTGTTCCTGAAAGTACAGAGCTAAAGAATTTTGATTTTATGCGAGTAAGTGATATTATGTCATCATTTTCAGATCCCCTTAGGTAATTAGACAATGATACAATTAAAAATGTTTTAAACATCGCATACAGTTTCTTCCCACCCAAACCCTAAGACATAGTTTACTTACAATGTAGTTTCTTAACAAATTCAGTTTTGTCCATGATAGTGGCTGCTAAATGCATTCAAAATAAGTCTCAGAGGAGACATGTCTGAGTTCTGCTAAATTACTGTTTTCTCTCCCTTCCCTACAGCACTATACTTACAGAGAGAAAAATTTTTCAGGGGCAAGATGATGCCCTAAATCTAGGCTCCCCTTTGGCTCAGAATACATAAGAAGGAAATCTTTATAAATATGAACCAAACGGTTGCTGAACCAGTGTAACCTATGATATAATTAAAGCAAGTTCTTTCTCTCTCATTTTCCTGACAGCTTCATATTGGGCTACCTATCCATCCATGCAAAGCCTGTTCCAAAAATCACTTGCAGAGAGCTGGAACTGCATTTGGCTGCTCTGAACATTGTTCATTGTATATCCTTCCAAAACACTTCCAGAGTCTCTGTTCTCCTTTCAGGGCCCCTTATGTTTGATTTCTGATTTCTCTGACCTTGTCTTCCCTTGGTCCTTTGTCTTGTTCATCTTCTGACACATATTTGGATGCATCCCCTGTCTGTTCTCCCAGGCTCACATACCTGTTTCCTTTCATGCTGTCCTCATATGCCTCGGGCCGCCTTTCCTGAATATTGTTTTCTCCACAAGTTTGGCCTTCCCTTGAATTTCCCACTGAGACTTCCTCCCCCTTGCAGTGGGATATTTCCACTTCTTTTGCTGTCRTTGCTTAAAAAGTGGAGAATCAAGTTATGGCTGCTGCAGAGAGTCAGCAGAGGTTGGGGGCTTCATGCTGGGTCCACACTGGAAGTGCTGGCTCCTTCAGGAGCCGGACTTGTGCATTTGTGTCTGCACTTACATGTACTGAAGATGGGTTATTCCATATGTTCCAGAGCTCTCTAGATAAGTGGATTTATTAAATTGCAAATGTTTTTTGGTCTCCCTACAAGCAAATGRAAATGTGGGTTTTCTGTAGTCAGCAGTTATAAACTGAGCAGTGGCTGAACTGTGAATGAAGAGGAATCATTTCTGTCTTGTTACATTCAGAACAAGAATGATTCTGTCCCATGTTAGGTTAAAAAAAGTCTAAACAGATTTGTGAAATGCAAGCATTTCCAAATAATAACTTTTCTTACCCTGCTGTACTTTGAGATTGCAGATGATAAGCTCTGCTATCCCACAGCAAGGCTGGGCTTTGAGCCRCAGTCGATAATAATAATAACATGGGACTTACATTAGACCTTACATCTTCAAAGTGCTTTACAGACAAAATTTTTTTAAAAAATAACTGTTTATCTTGAAATCTTGAAAATAATTTGTAATACAGAAGACAAAAGGACTTYGGCTGAAGCAAAAGCTAGAATGACTGCTGTAAAATTAGGTTTGGAGTAACRTCCAAAAATTCTGCTTGTTTTAGCTGTCTTCTTGTATGTTCACAAGATAAATAGTAGGAGGAAATGAAATATTTGTGTTTTGTSTGTTCACAAGCACTTGTTATAATGCATTCTTTTCCTCCTTTTTTCTTTACTTTTTTTAAGTAGGAAATAATTTGGAGAGCAATTTGAATGGTTCATGCAAGAGAATTCTTCCAGCGATGGACATACTTATGTATTGCTGTACATAGTCCCAAAGATTTACTACTAAGTTCTCTCCGCACAGTAGGTTCTTGAAGCTTCTTGTATTCAGTCTGTTTTCTGCTCCATGTATATTCAGGTTTCTAGTTATACCAAGTAAGGGTAACAAGGTGTTTGTATATAACTCCATCTGAATGTTTACAAATCATGACATTTGATTTCCAGACTAAATAGCCTAGAAAGTATCATCAGATGTAATCATCACTAGCAAAGAGGTACATAAGCTTGCAGGAATGRTTACTTGTAGACAAAATTCCATGATTCAGATATGCAAGCAAATGCAACATAATATTTTGTCATAAAATTGCAACATGTGAAGAGTATTTACTCTTTAAGACCCTTACTCCTGCACTGGAATAATCCTTGGAATGCCAACAAAATCAAGATTCAGGATTCAGGGAGATTCAAGATTTGTCCAGGAGTATAGACAGTAACATAAACACGTGCATGTGTGCACATGATTAAGTGTGAATTTGATTACCCAATGTACAAAATACCTATTGAATTTTGCACAGTATGACATGGTAATACTTTCCAAGGAGCTAAAAGTGAGATATGTGGGTTTAGCTAAAAAGATCTGCTTATTGGCATTGCAACACCAAAACACAAGAATGTAGGATTCAAATATTATGCTTTAATTTGTGGTTTCTCTAGTTTTTTAGATGAAGGCAAAATATATTTTATCCATCAGCCTGCACATTGAAGTATTTGGGTGAGGGTGAGGAAGATGGTATGAAAACCACAGAACTGGCTAAAATAGAAAGGATCTTAGGAGAATAGTGAACTGATACTCTTGTTCAGTTCAGCTGATTCATAGAAGATCCAAATGCAATGTCAAGCTCAGCTCCTCTTCATGATCTTTTCCTTGTGAGCGAAGAGGGAAACATTCCTTATATTCCCAGGCTGTAGATGCTTTTTAAAACCAGGAGCATTTTGCACAAAACACTACCATCCTGTGGAAAAGAGACTGAGGAGCAGTGCCAGAAGCCTCCTATTGCCTGTAACCTAGGAAATAGGTGATTCTGCTCTTTGCCTTTTCCTACATGCTGTGTGGACTTGGTTACAGATGTGAATTTTCTAGATGACTGAATTTGCTGGGGTTTAGATGCTTTTCCACTAGAAATACTCTTATCATAGGCAAACTGTGCTGTTTTAGGAACAGTCAGCTTTGTTTTTTTCAATATTTCTGTAGAATGGTTAGAGCTCTGATTTGGAAGCCACGTGGAGCATCCAAATACAAAAGCACTTTGCAGGAGCATTTCAGAAAAACTTTAGCTGGATGGATAGCAGCTACCTTTAGTAGGAATCAGTCAAATGATTTCAATTTCAGACAGATCCAGATTTTGACCCATCAGTGGGTATAGAATCCATGTGTTATGTATGTGATAACAAATACAGAAATATCTCGTGTATAAATGTAGCAGGAACAGGGTTTCATGGATTTTAGCAAATTTAGCAAATTTTACATCCTGTCCAAAGATAAGTTATTCAAGGACAGTCAAATTTATTCATGAGCAGAAACAGAGTACATTACAAGAACATTCTATGTGTTAAAGCCCTACACCAGCAAGGCTTCCTTCTGTGAGAACTTAAATGAGTTCCACAGCCCTTCCCTGAAAGCACCATTTAGGTCTTTGTATAAGCAGTCATTATTTTACTGTTTTTCTTTCTCTCAAGACTGCCATATAGGCATACATAAATGACTAGAAATAATGTGTTAACTTATTTAGAAGGTGCATTATAAATATCAAACTATATTTTAATGGACTGTTAAGAGAGGGAGCCTATTTCACAAATACAAAGCCTTTTTGCACTTATTAAGTGAGCTAATAACATGGGCTGTTTTCTATCCCTTTCTCACTGAGAGTAATATTGGGTTTTCAAGATTGCTTCACACTGCAGTAGAAGATAACCATCCCTGGAGTAGAGTGGGACCACACTGTGTGTTTGTGATAGAAAAGGTATAGCCATATTGCTTCCAAATGAAATAAGAGAGGCGATTTTAAGGATATAAATTATAATTACCCAGTCTGGATATAGATTATAATTATGTAGTCTGGAACTAGGCCAAGACACAAAGATTAATATTTTAAGTCTGGAGGGAAGAAAAATGAGATAGCATTYGTCTGTGTTGACAGATGTCTATCAGATATGAACTCAGAATCAAGATAGTTCAAGGAACTTACCTCCCAAAAACCTATAAAAAGAGTTTTACTTAAAATCATAAATGCACAATAGAATAATTAAAAAGAACATAGTGATAAGGAAGAGACATGATAACATTTTTGGATGTTATTATGTGGGTTGTACATGGGAAAGAACCATTTATATTCAAAGCTGAAATCTTATTTTAAAGAACCCCAACCAGTGGTCAAGTCTGTTAGGTAAGATTTTTTCCCCAGTTTGCCTAAATTTAGAAAGTAAGGGTGGCATTCAGTTACCTGAACATGGACAGCTAGGGCCATGTTTATCCTAGGGTCATAGTATGTCCTATGTGGCCCCTAGCTGCTGGCAGGGCACAGGTCTCCCATAAGTGCTGGCTAAATGCAGATGTCTTAGATATCCCAAAACATCTCAGCTGGCATCAAATACCAGCGTGTGGGTGACTAAATCAAGTTCCCATGACTGCTCAGTTGAATCACTCCTGGCTCCTTTGGCTCTGTTGATTAAATTTCCMTTAACATTATAGGGGCTTAGACCCCTAACGCACTTGAATACATTTAATTATAGATATCTTAAGCACAAACTGAATCCCATCTTAAGTTTCAGAAACAGGGTCAAGAGTCTCAGCAGATGGACACCTGAGGGTGAACACAGATTCACTGTCAGAAATACAGTATCACAAAGTACAGTCGACAGTTGACTTGACTGTTTTGACTCATGGTTTGTTAAACTGCTACTGTGTTATCTCATATAATTTCCAATGCCACCTTATACTATTTAATATGTTAAGGCCTCCTAGGAGGGTTAAGATTAAGGGAGAGGTTTCCGTACTTCATTCAGGAGACATCACTTGCAGTAGTACAGTGTCCCACAGGATACCTGTGGTTTGGTTCAATAGTGACTCAGAAAGAGCACCATGTATTGAAGAACTATTTCCACCAGTGCTTGGTCTTTTCTTAAAGGTTTCCTCACAAATTCCCAGCTCATCATGGTCCTCATCAGCCTGTGTAATGTGCTCATCACACACTCATTTTCAGCTTTTGATTTGTCCAGGCTGTCTGCTGGGGAAGCTTTCCTCTGGTAGAAGTCTCCAGGTACCTGAACAAGTGAGCTGTAAGTGTTACTAATAAAAAATCCTTTAATCCACTTTAACAATGATAAATTGGAGCTGAGAACTCCTCCTTACTTTACAGATAAATTTACTTCAGAATTTCACCTAAGTGAGGAGATCATTTTACTGGCAGGAGAGAAAGTCCTAAGCACCCTGATGTGGACAATGGGAATTAAAGGCCAAATGTTCAATGGCTCTTACTGGGTGACTGAAACACTTACTGATGACTGAAATATCTGCTGACATGGCTAGTTAATAGTAAATTCACTGGTCTTTGCCATTATTTTTATTCTTTATTTTCCACATATCATCATGTGTGCATGTAGATGACATGGGCCACAAAGATTCAGAGTGGACAAAGATCTGGCTAAAATGTACCTGCCTGGATTTAAACATATTTGCTATATTGCCCTGGTTGTCAGTGCATCACATCTGAAATCTTTATTATAATCCACCTGCTATCCTGCATTTTATTTCTGCTTCCATGTTCAAGAACATAGCATGGTCATTTCCAAAAAAATGAAGTCTTTTTATTCTTCTTGCCCAAAGACATGGTTTTCAAACTAAGGGCTCATCCTGTTAATCCTTGACCCACAATGGTTTGTGCCTCTTACAATATCCTCAGATCTTTCATTCAAATAGTGGCACTTGCACATTTCCCACAGTGCAGCTCATTGCAGTTATATTGGGCACAGAATAATGTCCAGGCAGCAGGACACAAYGTTATGTGACCTGGACAGGCTTTAGGAGGCCACACACCTAATACCTGGTTTCCAAGCATCCATCCATTATTTCCAAGCAAATGTAGGCTCACTGTTTCATGTCTAATTTTGAAAATCTGGCCCCAGTGGCAGGTTTTTGGCACATGAGGATGCTAACATCTGGCTATGGCTGGCTTGGCAGACAGTCTCTATCATTAAGTAGAACCAAACTGCACTGATATGGATGGAGGTGGTCCTGCACCAATTTCCAAAAGGACGATGGGGCTATTGGCAAATTAGATAGTTGGACAAATTCTCCAACTCGCTTCCTTTTCTTGATGTACCAGCGAATAAAATTGAGAGGAAAGCAGAAAACAAGCTAATGTGAATGTAATTCCCAAATTTCAATCTTCTGTATATTATGGGTCATTACCCGTTAATTTGCTAAATGGCAGTTTCCTATGAAAGAAAAGTTTTGTTTAGCTGTATAATGATGACAGATGATGTAATTAGTATCATCCCCACATTGAAAATGATAAAAGTATTTCTTTTGTATGTCACTGCTTTTAGACAGTATAATATCAAAAATGATAACGGTATGAAAATTGCACCGGCCGCTTTCATATTGTGAATGTAGAATACCTCAGTGATATAATACAAGTAATGACAGGTACTTTGCCGTGTATTCATTTTCTCCACTCTCTAGCCTTTATATTACAGTGAAATTAAAGCACAGCACTAACCCAACCAAAAGTGCCTGAATGCAGACCCATCTTTTGAGACTGTAAATGGCTACAGTCCCTTTACTATTGCTGGTTATGATAATTAAGCGATTATAAACAGGGTTTTTGAGGGGGAACACTGAATCATTTTTCAGCTAAAGAAGTTGGGGGGGATTTTAATTTCAGGCCACATTTGTTGCTTGAATTAGTTTTAATTATATTTTGTATAAGTATTTGCCCCATATCCTGATCTCAATAGTGGTAGATATTCTCATTTAAATATAAATAAATGCCAAACTTATTTAACATGGAAAAGTGACTGCTGTGACTGTGTAGTAACAATTTTCTTTGTTGCCATGGTTTGGATTTTTATATAAGCTTTGCAAATATAATAAAGCTAATGGAGCTCTTCATCCAAGGAAATGGGTATATTCAAGAAAATAAATTACATTTTGCGAGCTAATGAGCTCTACTAATTGTGTTTATCCTTGTGAATTAATACAATTTAAGCAAATCTATCCCCAAAATCAAGCATTTGATTGCATTTTAGCTGTGTGGAAATCAGAACATCCGGATCAAATCTGAGTTTACTGGACATCCAAGGGGTAGGGGGGAAGGTTAATTTTCATTGACTTGTACAGCTGATGCTAGCTTCTTATAAAGCAGGAAAAGTTAGGCTTTGAAATTTGAGACTTTCATAATTTTTTTATTCAGCGCCTTCCCTCACAGACAGAATTTTCGACAGAGAGTTGTGTGTAATAAATCCTATGTAATACTATGGCAAGCATGTATGAATCATGCTAATTAGCCCACATGCCCAGAGCATAGAATAAGTATGGAAAGAAAAGAGAATAACAGTTGTACTTTTTAAAAGACAAGTTGTCTTCACGCAGTTCCCTCTCCTCCCTCCCTTTTCTCACACTTTCCTTTGCCAACATTTGGATTTTTTTCTTCTTCTTATAAACAGGTTTTCAGTTCAGTGAGGCATTTTGGGAGATGTGGGACAGATAAGAATCCTCTGTGTATATTTTGGCAGATTTGGGATTGTTTTCCACTTCGTTTTTTTGGAAGGGTGGCAGAGAGTAGAGAAAATGAGCAGTTTTTCCAAAATGCTTGGGCAACCATGGGGGAGATTCTAGACCTGTAAGCAATATGAAAAACTCTCCTTTCATCATTACCTTCTCCTTCCAGCTCTCTTTTTGCCTTTGGTCAGCCTTGATTATGCTCTTTCCTCAAAGTTTTGAGTAAAGCAGGAGCTGCCCCTGTCTTGTCTGGGACTCAGAAAGGCCAGGACCATCCCTGGCCACCCACAACCTCTGAAACGCTGCAAAGGCTCAAAAAACTCCCAAGAAAGCTGTGTTGGTCGGCAACGCCAGGCAAGCAGGCGCTGGCAATGAAGTGTGCACTGTAAGAGGGAGACAGCAGTTGTCAGCAAAAGGTCCTTACGGAGACGGTTCAGCTCGCCACSTGTTGGGTTGCTGCCACATCGAACTCCATGAGAGAACGCGTGGCTGAGATGAAGTCTCAGCCTAAATGACTATACTTCCTTGGTCCTGACCGCACTGTAGCCCGGCTTTTTTATCCTGCCAGATCATTTTCAGCACCAGCGCAGGAGTCCCAGCAGTTAACAGCCATTGCTGAGAAGCAGGGAGATTCCTTGGACAGCACAGGCATGAGATCAGAGGGCTCCTGTTTCGGAGGCGCGGGCCCTTCTTCATTTAAAACCAAAGATTGGGAAGCAGAGCCAGACAGCTTTTGTCAGCTGCTGAAAAAGGAGCGTCATAAAGATGGGTAGCAGACATACAAAAAGGGCAGACATTAGCCTCAGAACTGAAATTTAGTGATTTTTTTTCTGCAGCTCAGGAGCTTGGACAGTCTTTCCCATCGTCTCCACTCAAAAATGCGCTCCCACCATCACTGGCTTTCTAGTTCTTAGAAGGGCTGTTAGGACTTGTCACATAGCAGCTGTTGCATTAATTGTGTTTGTGTAGTGCGAAAAGTACAGCTTCTCAGTGCAGATACAGTAACACTTATAAAGGTGTTTATAGCCAAATAACTTATTCTGGAAGGAGTAAAGAAGTAAGATAAAGTGTGATAATACAGTTACGCCTGTAAGCTGGTATAATCGTGTCCAAACTAGGAGTTGTACTGGAATAATTAATTTGATTTAAAAAAAAATCAAACTTGAAACTGAAATATTTATGTAAGGAAAAGTCTTGATGCACAGAGTCATTCTGGATTCGGCAGACTCCGGGCTCCCCAGGCAGGCATTGACACATCAGACTATAGCAGTGCTGAAGCAGCCATGCCACGGACGTTTTGGTTAAGGGTCCCAAAGTACACACCAATGAAATCATTATCTCATCAACGATATGCAGTTTAGAGCTACCTTTGGCAGATGCTACTATGATTTTCCATAGCAGAGCACAGAATTTCAGTGACAACTTTGTTATTTAATATCACACCACCATTAAAAAGTAAAAAGAAGAAGCTGGTGAAGATAAAGTGCAAAAGAATTTACATTAAAAATGATGTTCCTGCCTGAATGAAACTGTTGGCAGCTGGGAGAAAAGGATCTGGAGTTTGTTCAGTCCTTGATGTTGAATGACTTTGATAATAGCGGTGAACAGTTATCTGTTGGCTGGAGCAAGACTGGATCCCAGAACTCCTTGATTCTAGCCATGTTCATGTGATAGTTTTGGGCTGCTGACTTACTGCACATACCCGTGCATCGACAAGAGTTAAAATCAAAGTAGAGCCTCAGTTTTGAAGTTCCTTCTTTTACAGTGTCTGAGTCAGATCTTCAGTTTTTCATGTTTCACCACGTGGGGTTGTAGGGGTCGCTTCTCAGGCCCCACTGACCCCATGCAGATTTATTATAGAATTGTATCAGTGAAAACACAGCTTTGATATGTCATACAGGTTGCTCAGTGACTCTTGCAAAGTGCTGACCACCCCAAGTCTGAGAAGAGAGACCTGAGCTCTATTATGGGTTATAAAGCTGGGACAAGTCTGAATGACAGAAAGAATTCTGGCAGGTTATTAGCTCCCATCAGCTGGGAAAATAGAAATGTTTATTAATAAGAACCTTTGACATGAAATGCATGATGTGTGCCCCCTGAACTAGGCCCATGATTAATAGCATTAATTATGGGGAGTTCATTATAGTCTCATGGGGATATGATGTGTAATTTAGCCAGCATTTCATTGTAAATTAGCATTAATGTCCACCTTAAGTACGGTAGCTATCTATAGCAATGCAGAAGGAGAGCTACCGTCAGTTTGTGCAATAACATCACCTTCCTATTAAATGGTGGTATTCTTTTACCTGAAAATAATATGGACTTATTAGCATCCCTCCTACATTAAATCTTTCCTGTGGCTGTCATTGTAGTATCTCTTGCGACTCATTTACTGGTGCTATAAAAACTTTCCTGAGTGTTATAAGAGATTCTAGCTCCTTGCTGATTTTAAACAGGAACTAGATCATTTTAAAATTTGGTTGAAAGTAGTCTTGATTGCTGTTTCATTAGCAATTAAAAGAGCATGTAACCTAATGGCTTTTTCACCCTGGTCCAGAGGAATTATGCACAGTGGGCAGCTCTTCAGTTGGTGCAAACCATCAGCGATGTAATGAAAGCAATGAACCTTCACTGATTTGCACTGAGAATCTTGCCTGCTCCAAATTGTTCAAACATACGCTTTCCTAAGGCTATGCTTTATTATAAACTTGTTTAGTAGTAACAAAATATTTAGTTTTATTTGAAATTCTTTTTCCTTAGCTTAGCTTCCAGGAATCCCTTGCGAAACCTTCTCTGTCTCTGACCTCAGTTTCTTCTGACCCATGTATGCTGATTCACTTACCTTCATACAAATGACCCTTATATACAAACATGGTTTCTTTACATCCTTACGTAGGGATGTAGCATCTGAGAACCCAAGAAATACTCAGAGACACTGCCTTCCTGTGGTGGATCTTGGAAATGGCTGTGAAGACCATAGCCATGGTAGCCCCAAATCTGCTTTAAAGCAGTTGGGGAAGCAGCTGATGACAATGTCAGGAATATCATGCATATGCTGGATATCAGCCAAAGGACAGAAATCTCCATTAAAAGACTTTATGTATATTAAAATATTTATGTATATAAATAGAGATACAGAAAACAGAGAAGGAATGGGAGAGGGAGGGTGCAAGAACCAGATTTTTTTTATTTTGAAGGAAGCTGCAAGATTACCAAGTTACTGTTTTTATTTATTTGTTTGAATTGCAGTGATTTTTAGAAATGTAGGACCAGGAGGGTCTCCTGGGTCGTTGTGTTCAAGCTTCTGCAATCACAGGCAACCGGGTGCCAGACATCTAGTTCAGAAGAATCCAAGGATTGCTTGCCTGGCACACCACTGCATACCCGGGACCACAAAATATTTACTAGCACTCTCTGAAATTTATGAGCTGTAGCGAAAGCCTGAAAGTCAGAGATCCAGCACCTGTTGGGCCCTAAACACTTTTCTGAGCATTTGCTCAGCTGACTGACTGCTGGGGCAAAATGCAGCAGCTGTTGGGCAGTAGTGGCTAAATTTAGGAAATAAAGAATGCCACGTCCAACTGGAAATGGAAAGCGGGGGATAGGAATTTAGCTGTAATGAAAATTCTTCTTAATGAAAAGGGCTTTCACACCCTTTGTTTTCCCTCTTATCCCTGGCTGCACCTAGTCACACRCCTCAGCCCTGGCTATTGCTGGACACTTGGTTGGTATTGGCGTTAATGAGTGTCCCTTCTGTGACAGCCCTGCCTCTCGCTGTGGGTCACATGGAGTTGCTGAGATGTGTGACCCTTTGTTTGGCTTGATTTTTTTGTAGCATTTTAATAACGAAAATGCTGTGAAGTGTTTAAAAATGAAGCAATACAGCCGTAGCACAGATACAGTTGAAAAGGACATTCGACCTCTAATCTTCTATTGAGATCAGCAAGTAAAGCAACAGGAAAGACAGCCTAAAAGATAGTATTTTTCATTCTGATAATCTGCAGTACTTTAATTTCACCCAGGCATTTACATGGCCCCTTTATTGAAGGATCTGAGTGTTCCTTTTGCTTTAGCTGGAGGGCTCTTAAAAAGGAACAAAAAAGTAAAAACCTTTGCTTAACTACCTCTCAGGTGGTGCCAGACATCCTCTTAGGGAAGGAGAACAATGCAAAGTTGAGGAGGCTCAGCTACAGATGGTAAGATTATTCCTATTCTTTAGACAAACACAACAAAAGAAAGCAAGGAGAAAGAGCGGGGCGGAAGAAAGAAACTCCTGTTTCACTGCTTGTGTCTTCATTCGCATGCTGCACATGTCCGGACCGGAGCCAGGCTCATCCCACGTAGGTGTGCCGCAGCCTCAGGACCTCGGCTTGCCTCCCTGTTCAGGGAGGACATCTGGC
Source organism: Apteryx rowi (assembly GCF_003343035.1). NCBI lineage: Eukaryota > Metazoa > Chordata > Aves > Apterygiformes > Apterygidae > Apteryx > Apteryx rowi. The sequence continues at coordinate 1,092,607 of NW_020449074.1, read as the reverse complement.
CAGCGTGCTCGGAGCTCRTCCCACCCCTTCTCTTTCATGCCGGGCCGCAGCAGCTCACACTGTCTGAGCCTGTTGTGCTGGTTATGGTGATGATATCATGCAGTTAAATTAATTCCGAAGCTGGTCAAGCTTGGAATTAATTAGACAGGAGGCAAAAAAAAGAAGCTGGGAAAGAGAAAAACAGACAAGGTGCAAAACAGTGTGTGAGGAGAGGGAGTAGCAGGAATGGTCCTAAAGGTGGCTTAGGGTTCAGGTCTGCAGGGGAGCTGCGGGTCGCAGGAGCATCTCAATGCCATGCCAGTTCCTTCTCTCTCCAGGCTGTCCGGGCAGGTGGCATGAACCGCCTCTTGGCCGTGCAGTCAGGATAGCATCCCATTCTCAAAATGGGGGCTGTTCCTTTCCGTTTCAAGGACAACACTCTGGCAGATGTACAGAAGACACCTCGGGTTAATAAGCAGCAGCCGTCTCACTTTACCTTTACCTTATTTTCTGTGGCTTGACCTTGCTGTTGTGCATAACCCAGACCCTGGAACAGGCAGCGCTGAGCAGGCATCTTGCTCTCGGTTGACAACCTCAGCATCTGCTCCAGGTTTGGGCCAATAAATCACAAATGTTGGGAGGAGAGGACCACCTTCCTAATGCATGTCCTGACAGCAGTTCCCACAGTGAGCATCTGATCCTTGACTGAAACTCGAGGCGCTGCCATATGCAAATAGTAGTAATCTCTGGTTTGTTGTTTCTCCAAAGTCGGATGTGCCTGCATGTGTCCGCTTGCAAGCTTAAATAAACCCAGTTCAGGCTTGTTTGCTTTTGCAAGCTTGCTTCTTCAGCTTAGTTTCCAGAGTGTGTAAAATACATGCTAGCAAGTCAAAATGGCTTTTTGTTATCTCACACCAAGTTTGCTTTACAGAAGACTTTTTAAAAATATGTATTTTAAATCTTTCAATATCTTGGATGCAGGCCTGTATGACTGTAAAATATTTGGCTTTTAACTCTGATATTTGTAACGTTTTCCATTTTCTCCAGTGTAATCAACTCAGAGAACCCATGGACAACATCAGAAAGAGCTGAATTATAGTTTTACTTATCAAGCAGGCATGAGGAAAGGAATAAGGACTTCAGTGAACCTTAGTATTTTAGGAGCTTGTTTATGAAGCCACTCAGACATGCTTCAGTATAATGATCCCTAGAAGGACCATCATAATTGCAGCCTCTGCCAACTCTCACACCTTGCCTGCACATTACCTTGGTTTATTTTGTACAACTGCTGCATTGTACTGCTGTTACATTATTTTTATTTACATACAGGTACTTTACAGATAACAGTTACAACAGGCTAAAAAATAAAAGGCCCCCGCACTGAGCAGTCAGTGATTTATGAGTACATTCCTGCTCTTGCAGCCAGGAACAGCACTTTTCACTAAAATCAGTGGGACTAGATCTTTCCTAAAGTGCCATGCCTGATCAAAAGCTTTTGCAGAGCAAGGCGCCACACTGTTATGTGAGACTTCAACTACTTCAGCTGCAGCCAGGAAAATCATGATTAGGTTCTTGAATCTGTTTGAGTGCTGGTCCTAGCTTTTCCACATATACTCTTAGCCCTTGAAGAGCTCAGCACCCAGTCTCAGCTGGGTATAATCAATGAAGAAAGAGGCGTTTCTAGAGGGTTGGCCATCTTTTCTGTTGATTATAGTTCAAACATTAGCAACTGGCTTGGGATAGGTGTCTGACTTTTGGATGCTGAGTTATTACCCTTGTGCTTCTTGCAGATTGCCTTGTGGGTCTCTGTTTCTTCATACATCTTATTCATAATTAAAGGGAAGAGGTGGTTTATGGTTATTTCTGATTTCAAGTTCTTCTTCCAAAATGCAAGGCCTGGGCTTCTATATTTCTGTTAGAAGTTATTTGAACAGTCCAGAGGTCCCTTCCAACCTAAATTATTCTGTGATCCTATAATTCTAAATTTTTGAACAGTTCCTTAAAATTAAAATTAGGTGGGGAAAAGCATAACTTTCAACTAATAGCAGAGCTACTTAAAATCTCTTCTTTGAAAGTTTCCCTTTGGCTGCTGTCTGAATTGTGTGCAGCTCGGCCTCCAGGACCCATTTGCTCTCAGTTCGCAAATCAGGTCTTAGAGAGATGGAAAAAAATGCTAGGAATAGTTTTTTCTTGGGTCTCATGTCCAGAACACAGATCTAATAGAGACTCTGTTCTGGTGCAAATGCAAGCCCGTTAGATATCCTATATATTCCCCTATGAGGATCTGGTATTTTTGATGCTGAATTCAGTACTATGGAAATATATTGGGTGAATTAAGCCTCTCAGACCATGTCTACACTAATAAATTAAGTGCGGATGAGACTGCTCCAAGGTAGAGAGTCCAACTGGCACACAACAGCCTGCATCCTTCTTGATAAGCCCTCCTACCCATCGAGAGAGGATGCATGTGTCTAAATTGTCTATTGGGAACAGTTCCTGTCCCATCAGGAGGATGCTGGTTGGCTTGGGCCAAAACTGTTTGGGTGACAATTTAGTAGCAGAGCCAGCTGAGTCCCAGTGCACCTTGGCAGTGGTAAATCACTAGTACAGGGAATCCAGGCATGCAGAAGTGCTGTTTATGAGTTCCAAATAAATGCACAGTCTTGTGCATTTATTTATCTTAAGGTTTTATCTAGATGCATATTTTTTTGTTTTTCCCGTACTCTTCAAATGATTTATTTTTTGTTTCAGTGCAAAGTCTGGTTTTTACCCTCACTTCATAGGCTCTCTGTGACACTTCCCATCAAATCTTTCTGATTCATTAGCGCTAGCAACAACAGCATGCTGTCTCTTCAGCCCACATACGGACAACATCAGATGGACAACTTCCTCTGTAGTATCRTCTGCCAGTGGAGAAGCTGAACCTTTAACTTCAAATCCTGGCTCTTTTCCCAATTTATATAAATGGACCAACCGCCATTGTCTCAGTGAATTAACCGCTAGAGGGAGACATGGCAGACATAGCTTATCTTATTTTTACGGCCTTTGTACTTACACAATTTTCTATGCTTTGTACATCCAATTTTTCTATCCTTTCCATAAAGTCAAGCCAGTTTTTGTGCAACCCTCACTTGTTGCATTCTTATTTAGGGATTGGTTACAGGCCCTTCAACGCAGGCACTGTCTCATTGCTTTTTTTTATGAGGTATCTAGTGAACTGTCAGTGTGCTTGCAAAATACATTGCAGTATTCCTGTAGTCTAAAAATAGTGGATTTTGTTGTTCATTTTAGTATCCAGAATTCTCCAAACGTTTTTCCGTGGTTTGTTTTAAGTGCAACAGAAGCAGGCAGTGAAACATTGCAATGGCATGTTATTTCATGTAAGGATTTCTTTTTTTTCTTTTTTTCTGCTTTCAAAACTGAAAAGCCAGTGCCAGCAGTGGGAATTGATCAAACCGTAACGTCGGTGTGTGACGCCCTAATAGATCCTATAATGCAGTTAGCTTGGCTTACAACATGGCAGCTAGACAGGCATATTAGCCGCATCCTTTTACATGCAGACCTTGCTGTTAAATCGCGTTTGGCTAATCTGCCCTCAGGGGAAATTGGATTTTGGTCCCTCTCCCACCCTGAAACCCACTGTAAGATACAAAATTGGTTTTTAGAAGTCTCTTTTTTTCTCTAAAGCGCTTTAATTGGCATAAGGTAGTAGCTCCTATGGAGAGATTAGCATTTTTATTTTGCTATACTTTAAAAAACACTGCTTTCAAAAGCATTTCGTGAAATACCAAGGCAATGAACCTGGCTATAAAAGGACAGAATGTGGACTGGTTGGCTTGCTACCTGCCTTATTTCTATCGCTTCTTTATTTCTCGCATTGTCAAATGGCTGAGGCTGTTTCTCACCCTCTTTTTCCCCATCCCTTCACTGCACCCCAAGCAAGACGTGCAAGGAGGTGTCTTGTACACGAGATATTTACCCTGGGGACCGAGGGGCCTGGGGTTTCCCGGCACGGTCTCCAGTGCCCGCGTTGGGAGGGGAGCAGCACAGCCCGCACTGAGCCCTCGCCTCCTTCGGCAGCGCTGCGGCTGCTCCTGGCGCCGCGGCATCGTCCTTGGGGAAGTGGGACAACGTCATTAGAGAAAATAGGTTGGGGGGATTTTTTTACAAGAAAGTTTGGATTTGTCGTAGGATGTCATTTGATATTTTACAGCATGCTTCGTCAGACTTTTTAAAAAGTCTTTGATACGCTATTTTGTCTTTGAAAAGATGTTGAAGTTTGTCTTTGAGACTTCAACACCTATTTTCAGCGTGAATACGTTGGTGACCACACTCAGGGCTGTGTTCCTTTGGGCTTGCTTTCTTTCCAGGAATTAAATAAGTTACAGTTACAATTTTGAAAGTGACAGTCCCTGAAGTGCAGCCCATCTTATGTCTGTGTCAGATTCAGTTTTCTCTTAGTTAATGGGTGACTGACAGCCTCAAGTCAGGAAGTCATATATGCTCTTGCTATAGAGCATCTCCTGAATGCAGCATTCTTTCGATATATTTTCTCTCTTCTACTGTTCGTTGTATTCGAGAAGCAAAAATGACACCCTGGCCTCTTTCTGTCTGCCAGCACTAGTGAAAAATAAAATTGTTTGTTTACAGTATGTAGATGGCAACACTATGTGTTTGGAAACTTGTATATTCAATAAAGTAAACATTCAAGTTGCCAGACCTTTGTAGCAGTAGAGTACATGAGTACTCAAGAGCAAAAATGTTGCATGAAAACAACTTGGTGATCCCAGTCCAGTCTTGTTACATTACTTATCATCAAAATCCATGCTTGGAGGCAGAATAATTTTGACCTAAGGCCAAGCATTTGTGCATTTACTCTCCACTTTCTTTTATAGAAAACATTATAGGGGTACATTGCTATGCCTGGATCTTGTGCTTAATGGTACTTTGTATTCGTCTAGGCCACTGAGACAGATTTAATTTTAGAATGTTTCGGAAGCGTCTTTTTGCCAATCAGGCATTAGCTGTAAGAAATCACCATGAACTGCTTTGCTTTCTCAGCATGGCTCGGCTTTATCCTCAGTCAATAGACATCTTATCAATCCTTGTTCAAAGACATTCTCTTGCTTCCCTAGGGCTAGTGCTGGTGATAGATAAAAAGTCTGCAAGCTGGGGTTGTGATTTGTTAGTCCCAAGTTATTTGAGGCAAATGGATAATAAACAAATTTTGAAAGTCCACCCAGTTCATTAAAACTCGAAGCAGTCATTTGAAAGTGTGGTGGAGTTTCAGAGGGCTCTCAGCTTCACAGCATGGCCCATGACGATGCATGTACAAACCAAAATGCAATATAAAGAACACTTCTTTCATCTTCACAAAGAGGTTTTATCATGCAGCCTTAAAGACCTTCAGATCTTTCTACATCTGAAAGGAAGATCCAGCATGTCTTGGAATTTCTCAATATAAATTCAGAACCCCTTTAGTGAATATTCCTTTGAATCTCTGGGTTAACTCTCATTTTTGTTTTGTATTAATGTTTCTTTTTGTATTACCTTTATACTTACAGGGGTCATTAGAGGATTATCCCAAAACTTCAGAATATTAGCAGTTTCCGACAGCTCCCACTATTCTCCTTCGTATGGTTAACTTGACTTTTCACTTGAACCAAAAAAATAATTCTTACCGTTGCCTTATCTTAATTCTAAAAATTTCCCTGAAGTACAACTTCAATTTTCTTTAGTGTCAGTGTGATAGTCTTCCACTTCATATCAAAAAAATGAAAGGTTTCATAAGAACAAATTTTCCCTGTTAATATTAAGAACATTCTGAGTCTGTGAATCAAGACTGCTGTTTTAGAAGCAAATTCTGTGATACTTATGTAGCAATTAGAGATTATTAAAGAATAACTTTATTTCTTACTGATTTGTCCATGGGTACATGGGAAAAACATATGCAAAGCTTCTTTAATGTCCATTCAAATAAAATATTCTGTAGTCAAAGCATACTCTGTGAATAACTAATCGTAATTCGTGCATCTGTCCTGCCAGATTGCTTACCCCATCCGATAGGCTTTCAACACAGCCATTAGTCTAAAATAAACAGCCATTCTGACTGGGGAAATTACAAAGAATTTTTGAGAAGCCTGAGCCATCTGAGGATGTTCCAGTAAGAGAAGGCAAACCTAAAAACATTTAAAAGACACAAAGATTTACTCTGATGGGCAACGTGCTAGGGACTTAAGAGAAAATGAGTGGACATCAGCAATGGTATCCGTTAAGGTTCGTTATAATAATATAATGAGTGAAAAAGTACAGGAAAATGGTAAAATGGGGTACATCTGCCATCCATATTTGCCCATCTGATTCTCAGAAGTCTGAATACACTGTTCCTGCTACTACTGTAGACAGACTTCTCAATCATCTTCTTTACTGTGAGGGTGACTGAGCACTGAAACAGGTTACCCAGAGAGGTTGTGGAGTCTCCTTCCTTGGAGATATTCAAAAGCTGTCTGGATACAATCCTGGGCAACATGCTCTAGGTGACCCTGCTTGAGCAGGGGAGTTGGACCAGATGATCTCCAGAGGTCCCTTCCAACTTCAACCATTGCGTGTGTGTGTGTGTGTGTGTGTGTGTGTGTGATCATTATACAGCCCTAGATGTCTGATGTAGGGCTTGGGAAAAGAAAATTTCCCCCAAGGTTCCTGAAGAACAGTAGCAGAGGAACACCAAGATTTTCCCTAAATTTATTTGCAAGGTTCTGACAGTGGATTCCTTTCCTTTCCCTTCCCTTCCCTTCCCTTCCTTTACCTCACTGTTGCTTTGGTAAACCAATCATGCAGCCTCATACAAAGAGATTTGGAAGAGGCCCAGAGCTCTCAGACTAGGCTTTCCGTGTCGTTGTTTATCAAAGGTTGCAATAAGAATCAGTTGAAGTGGACTAATGGGGACAAGTTTCCGGAGGAACCTAGGTTCACCGTCCAGAGACTCAGGAATGACAGTAGGATATAAGCAGGTTACAAAGACATGATAGAAACTCGCCATGTAACACTGGCCTTTTAGCTGAATGAATAAAGATACTGTCTTTCTGCCAAATTATTTATGGTTATTGAAACAAAGGGATCAGTTGCCATGGATAAATTACTTTAAAAGGTTTAGTATTATTATAGTCCTATCTAATTGTGCAGGTGAATGCATTTATGACTGTGAGAGGGAGAGAGAAACTACAGCCACAAAACCATTTTATTTATGGTTTTAGCTGAAGGAAGCAAGACGTGCATGGGTATGAGTTTCAGAAACAGATGTGCACAAAAACGTATGCATGATTTAGAGCAATTATGTGTGTAAACTTGATAGTAATACATGTGGCAGATGACTAAAGACCTTAAGGGGTCGCTTGCATATGCAAAATTATCCACTGATTCTTTGGACCCCGTTCTCACACTATTATGTGACCAGATTAACTCCCACCCCTGTGGAATTAAGATGCTTACAGGAAGCTATAAGGTTTTTCTCCCATCTCTTTAAGCAAGCATTCTGTTTCATCAACCTGTTTTACACATAAAAATATAAAGGAAAGTAATATAGCTATACTGGAGCAGTCCTCTGAGCTGCCTTGCTTGCCAGCATGTATTGCACAACATCTAGATCTGATTTTTAGAAGAAAATGGAGGAAATTCTGCAGGATGCTGTTGTAAGACCTGTCCTAAGCTTCTGCAGCTCATGATTTTCATCTGAAATCTGCTATTCATATTTCATAATTTCAGTGTAGGAAGAAAGCCGATACTATCCACATGGTACAAATATGGGAATAACAGGATTTTATCTTTGTTTGTTTACATTTCATGTAAGGTAGCTGAAAAGGCAGGTAGAATTTCTTTGGGAGGAGGGAGGGTCTGGTTGCTTTTTTCAAAGGTTTTCTGTGTTACTGTCACTTCAGTGTATTCACTTTCATCCAAAATCACTTCAGCTTGCATTAGAAGACTGGAAGAGATTTCCAAAACTTCTCTAAGGAACTGAAGCTTATATGATCTTAATATTTTGCGATATTTGTAACATTAATTTTTTATTTGATTGGCACAGGTAAGCCAAATTTCACAAAGTGCTCCTGCTCTCAGACAGTATTTTTTCTCTCAAATTTCATTACATGCTGTGCGAGTAGAGGAAAGAGATTTCTACATTGTTTCCACTGGAGAAATGTGGAGCATCTCAAAAGCATTAGGCATGCCCCACCGTTCCTACCAGAGCTCGCTCTTGCTGAACACCAGTAAATGCAACCACGAGACTCCCTCCCTCGGAAGCCATCCTTGGCTGCTCACAGAGTTACTTGTTTTTCTTGGACAAGTGTCCACTAGCCAAATGTTGCTGCCCCATCCATTTTACTGGTGTAACTGAGTGAGGCGTTTGGCTCATTGCTTAATAAGTATAAAATACAATTAATTAAAAGGTTCAGAGAAATCTCAGCTAAGGAAGCTGCTTAGAGCAATGCAGCTGCTTAAAGCTAAGTATCTGTGGAGGAAATGTTTTATCGTTGCGTGGGCCATCAGTTTCTTAGGTGGCATATGGTTTGACAAGGCTGACACTGCGCATGGCCCCAACATGCTCGCTGGCTGGAACAGATCCCTTTCACTCATTCCCCCACCCTTTAGAGGAGGAGGCCAAGACACCGGGTTGTGGTGACTTGCTAAGGTTCACAGAACATATCTGTCACATGGCTTTGAATCCCAGCACTTGACTTCAGCAATCTGCTCCTCTCTTTTGAAATGAGAGTAACACATGCTAACACACATATTCATTTAGACTCCTTTTAGATCCCAGTCCCAAATGTTGATTTACCAAGGAGGTGGCACTAACAGGGTTACAGTCTCTCCTGCCCATTATTCCACCAACACACACACTTTTCTCCCCCCATATTCTAGATTATAGGACAGTCATGTGCCAGCACGGCCCCGCACCTCCTCCTGAATAGCTCTGGACGTGCCCGACTTGATATGCGAGTTCTGCAGTTGACGTATTTTTATGTAAGATTAGGGATTTGAAACAGGTATAATGTGTAAAGCTCTTTCACTGGCCAAATGGTGCAAGCCACCTTGCGGGTTATTTTTGGGGACTGCATTTGTCTGGAGGTTGCAATCCTTCAATGGTCTTGAATGTGGAATGAGTTCTTGTTATCCTGACTCTGGATTGTTTTTCCGAGGTTTGATATAGCAATTTCTGTTGGCGTGTGATGCTAGTGTATTATGCTGTTATCGTGTGCTTATATTCTTATCCCAAAACCACATTAAAAAAGATTAAAAAAAAACTTCAGTGTAGAGAACGAGGAAGAGCCGAACAAGCCTGCCTGCTAAATTACTTTCCATTCCTGTGGTGGTTTCTCTGTGATTGGATTAAAAGAGGTTGTCAGTGCACGCTCATCCTGCAACTCCTACCCTGTCCCCTGGCTAAGTATAAATAAAGATTTGGCAGGTTCTAGTACAGCATGTTGTTTAACCTCTACAAGTACCAATATTTACTCAGAAATTTAAAACAATGCATTGAGCCTTCTCTTACTGGAGGGCAACGGCAGTACAAAGTGTCCAGTCATGTCCGTGGCGTGTCTGCTGGCCCTGTGGGGTTTCCCTTTCATTATCTCTCGCTGTCTCCTTTTGTTTAACGTAAGAACTGAATTATGAACTGCTCAGAAATTCCAGACCCATTACCGGCGTGTGCTTTGCAGGGAGCTCGCTGTTCGTTATTCAGCGTTCACCTTTCTTTTACCCGGCGGAATAGAACTTGAAATGAGAGGTTTGCCATGCTGTATTTTACAGCACGGGAATTGAATATCATGATGGCCACACTGGCAAATCTATAGTCAAAGCTGTATCCAGACTTTCATTATGAAAAGTCTTTTCGCTGCTTCCTCTCACTTCTGCTGCTGCTGTTGTTGAGAAAGCAACGGGTTTAATAATATGTACGGGCAAAATAACATAGAAGGAAAAGCTTGAAAATTCTACATTTTCAAAATACAGTTCATGTGGTGTTGAATTAAAAATAATAAGAATGAAAATAATAACAAAACAATAGTAATAAAATGATATTGCACTGTATTTCCTCCACATTTTCCCATTAGAGACAAGGATTCAAATTCTCACAGGGGCATGTGAGTCTTCTAAAAAAATGCATTTTTTTCCAAAGAAAAAGAAATTTTCACCTTTGAAAGGGTCTTCATCAGGCTTTCCATCTGGAAAGGAAATACCTAATTTGACAAAGCCACTGAATATGCAGCAGCAAGAAACAAATTGTAATTCCTCTGCAGGGTCTAGATGTTGAAGTGGACCTCTCTGCCCAGCCCTTTGTTCTTCTGAGCCCTTGAGCAATCCCACCCCTTTCACCATGACATTTCTGCCATCTCTCCGAGCTGCTCCAACTCCCTTTCAAGCCCAGTCCGTCTCAGCCTCCTTGCCACCCTCCAGCTCTGTCATGGCAATGCTCACTGCTTGCTTTTATTTTCTCCTGCCCTGACCATAATCTGTCAGCCTGGCCCCAGAGGGGTGTAGGCACAGTGGTGCTCAACACGGCAGAGTGCCCGATCAGGCGCTGGCCTCTGGGGCTGGAGTTTGCAGTTTAGAGCTGAGCATTTCAGAACAGGGCTCAAGGGAAGCAGCCAACCCAGCGGGACATCACCCAGTACGATAGATAATAGGAAAGAGCAAAGAAATTGGTATGTCTAAAATCCAACCTCTCTTTGAGACTTAGGTTCCTTTTGGAAGCTTGGATTCACACCCKCAAACTCCATCATTTAGGCCTTTACTTTGTGTATGATTGTGCAGAAAGGAGGATGGCAAGGAAGAATAGTCTCCTGGGTAGAGATCTTGCCCAACAAATAGGAAACCCAGATGCAGTTCCCTCCTCCATGTTAAGGGCTCAAATTTGCATCTCCCACTTTTCAGGAAAGCACCCAACCTTAATAACCTTGCTGTGGACACCATCTGGTGAGCTAGACTGTTCAACACAGCAGTCATGGAGGTAGAAGACCAAGCAAGACCAGCTCTCTCCCAGTAAATGATCTGAGAGGATGGGAGGGGATCTGAATTTTGATGCTGCTTTGGAGCTCTTGAACAATCAGTACCTGTTTTACAGCAAACAGGTGTTATAAGGAAGCTGGAACGCTAGGACATCCCTCATGGGAGAAGCAACGGGGAAAGCTTGCAAAGGCAATGGCAAGCGCATACTTCTAGGGATCATGATTTGCTGCGCATTGCTTTGCCTTCATTCTTTACCTCACTAGCAACTGGAGCACTCAGTGCATGCTGTGTACAYGCCTGTCCCCCAGCTGAGCTGCCACATGGGTGTGTGTCTCACTGGGTCCCTTCGCCACAAAACGGAGGTGGCTGGCAGGGCGGTCTCTGTAAGGGGTCTGGAAATTGCTTTCCAAATCTTTTAGCTGGCTTTCTTAGAATGGTGACGGTCTCAGCATGTGTTTAAGGAGGATTTGATGTAAAGGCTGTGGATATCTTGATGATGAAACAGGCTCCTGGGTRACTGGCTGAGATCCTGGAGGACTGGCAGTTTTGAGGCTGCCAAGATTTACTTTAATTGTATGTATTGTATAATTAATATAATGTGAGATATGTGTATATAATTAATAATGTTAGGGTGCCGCGAGTCTTGCATAAGTTAATAAATAACCCAAATTAATAAATAAAACAAACACATGGGGCTACTCGTAAAGAGAACTGAGAAGCAACACAAGGAGGGAGATGCAGCTGTCTGCGCTTGCAGTTGGAAGAATCAGATTTTATTAGTTCCCTGAAAAATGCCCTGGCTTTCCATTTGCTGCTGGGGACAAGCTGAGACTTTCCTAGTGCTCTGTGACACCCTGCCTGGTTTGAGTTCTGCGTGTCTAAAGGAGGCCTTTCTTTTATGTGTGGGCATAACAGCTGAAATTAGCTGAAACGCTTCTGGGCGAAGATTTAGGAGGTCACAGACTGGAGGCTGCCTCAGCCAGTGCCTTCTGGAACGTAGCAGCGGGACGTGAGATGCAAACATCACATGCTCTGTGTCATGGGCTGGTGGGACTTGGGCTGAGCCCATGTCCTAGGTGCTGAAGTGGGTCTGGTACAGCACTTGTTGGACAACTGCATGGCAATCAGAGAACACATATAAATTAATTTGTGAAATACAGTCTGACGTGCATACTCTCTGTAAAATAATCAGAAGTCTTTTTTATAATTTAATCTTTTTTAAGGCTCAGGATACACTAATGACAAATAATATACAGCCTAAATAAATGAGCTAATCCACAATATTTTTCTCTTTATTACACAAATTGTCAGTCCTGACCTGGCTACTTTTAAGCTCTGTTTCTAAACTGGACACACCAGATACCTGCTTAGCTTTTATGCTGGAAAACATTAAATTGTATCGTTACTATTGAGAAGTTGTTCTGCTCAGACTGASAAAGCCAGGAGGAAAAAAGTTATACAGAGATTGCTAGAGCCTTTTGAATATTTGTGTATCCTCAGGTCATGGAATAAGACTGAATCAGTGTAGATTCAAAGGGAATTTTCAGTGTCATCAATAAATAGTCATAGGCAGCTTTGCATAATTAAGTTTCAGGAGGGATGGCTGCAGAGCAGTCAGCGGAGGTCCTCCAGATATACCTTCTTGCCTTAGAAAAGAGAGACTGACCCCCAGTGCCCCTAAACCAGAAAGAGGATGACAGGAGCAAGTGAGCAGAAATACGTTTTAAAAACAGGGGAGAGATTTACATAGAGGGGCAAAAAAAAAAGGAGACCATGAGGTTACAAAAGACCTTTGCTAAGTGGAGCAAGAAGAGAACAAAAACAGATATATTCTTTTAAATCTGCAATGAGTCACCACAGGTCATGTTTTATGGGGGTTTTATTGCATGTTTCATGTGTACCTTGGAGAATAAAACCATATGCATCTGATTAGATTACTTAGTGCTGGGAGTGTAAGGTAAGAGCATAAAGTGAATGCCATTATTTCTAAAGGAAATTATATTCCTACTCCCTTCTGTCTGTCTGCTGTCTTCTATCTTTTTATTGTCTCTTTAACCGTGGTTCTAAGATGGCTTTCACACCGGTATCTACCTTGCAATCCCCTGGTTTGTGTGAAGACAATTCACAGCTTAGTGCATTGCCTGTCTTCTTTGATTGTTTACAACTGGTTTATTAACCAGGCTTTGTCTTGGACTATCTTCGCTGCATCAGGAAGGAGGGGGGGGGCATAGCTGTTCTTTCCGCATTAAGCATGTGTGCTGATGTGGAAATATCTAACCATACCCCTCAGCAGAGATATCTGTGTTAAAATGAAACCAAATTTTATAGGGAAAAAATTAATTTATTACCAATGCAAGGTTATTACTTGGACCATATAATCCCGTGTAAGTATGTGATATTGCATCCACCTAAGAGTCCTGTATTCCTGATTAAAAAGTGCCAGAGGGGAGTATATGCCTTGCAACCACTTATCTGTCCCGTTTTCAATTTCACCTGCTACAAAATTCCATTTGAACTCTTTCTTAGAATTTTCCAGCTGAAGTGAAATATTTGACTTTCACTTTGGGCTGCAATTTTGGGGTGAGAGGGCAGGGGCTTGAGAAATTTTTTCCTTTTCCCTGCTGCCTTCCTGTTCCTTCCCCTAGAAATATGTTGCCGTAAGTGCCTTTGGCAAAATAGTGATTAGCTATAATGAAGATCTGTCTGAGAGAGATTACTGCCTTTATGAGGTGGCATTTTTCAATGTGCCTGTGCCTGTACCTTCCAGGCAGTTAGCTTTCTATGTCCACAGTTATATTTATTTATTTTGTTTTATAGTTTTAAATATCTGGGCTAGGCAAGGCTGATTTATTCATATTATTTAAGTAGACACAACATGTAATGTATTGAATCACATCTAACAGTGTATTATCATCTTTGCTCTCTACAGTAATGAACCCATGTGTAACCATCCACTTGCTCCCCAGATTCCCAAGAAGAGAGTTGCTCTTTGCAGCAAGATTGAAAAACTATGTTGAGAGATATATCTATTCTAATGACTCTTGGATCTCTCCTGGGCTCCAGACCTGTTTTCTGGGGTAAGATTCATCTCACCTTACTGTAGGCAGTCTGCAGCGTAGATGTCAACATCTTGGGAAGTTGTCATGGGGTCTCTTTCCAGCCAGTGGTAGTCTAGACAACAGAGTCAAAGGAGTCTGGAGGCAATTTATGTGATCCTCAAAATATGAATCATGCATGTGCCTCTGTTGACTCTGTTGACTATATATCCACTGTCTATAAAGACAGCCCTGAACTGGCTTAACTGTAGATGTCTACAGCAAGTCAGACAAATCCTAGCCCTTATTTCCTAATAAAATTGCAGCCTTTAACTGCTTTTCACAGATGTCTTACCATCAGCTCAAGCTCCTCTTACTCAAAACTAATGAATCACTACTTCCTTTRCTCACTTGCTGTGAGCAGCGCTATCATCTGACCTGCCCTCACCAGGTATCATGTTCAACATGGATATCTCTCTCCTCACAGCTAGGTTGTATGCAAGTCTTGCAGAATTTTTCTGCCTTTCCAAGGTACAGACTTTCCAGGCCATTCTCACAGCCAAAATTCTATTCCCATCTCTCTTCATCTCATCTCTTGATCACTACAGCTTCATTTTCTTTGACTTTGACATAAGCAGTCCCGTTCCTCACAAAGCCCTTTAGGAAGCTACTGGAAAGATTATAGACCATCTCCAGGTTGCCCAACTTTGTGAATCTCTCTACCGCCCTGAGTTTTTCTGCTTTGTCAGACTTATGTTACCTGTGTTCATATTAAAGATCCTTTAAAGACCTTGCCCTTTCTGTCTACCAATTTTCAAGTACTGTTGCTACTAAAGACACTTCTGTGTTCAGACATCGTAACTGAGACATCATAACTGTTTAGGAGACCATCTCTTTCCTTTTCAACCCAGTGCTTTCTTCTCCAGTGCTTCTCCTCGTACTAGGGAAGAAATGCCCATAAGTATCTCCAAGATCATTTCATAGTTCTTCCAGTCTCCCTGGAAAACATCTCTGTCCAGTTTAGCATGCTGACCAGCTCTGACTAATAGTCTTCTGGTACCGTCCTATTTCTTGCTTTTGTATTATCAGTGCTTTGTGGCAGAGGCTGTCTCCTCAGCCCGCAGAGCAGCTCACACACCAGCATCCTACTCCATAATTGGGTCTCCAGTGCTGGTTCCCAAATGCTCTCCTGTGGTCTTCCTCTCCATTTAAACCAGAAGGGGTCTGTCTTGGGCATTTCCAACATGAAGGTAATGAACTGTGGTGAGGCAACCAGGTCCCAGACGAACCGCTGACACTGCAGTTCATAAATAACCCTCCTGGAAGCTGTGATTCAAAAGCCAGCTGCCCACTCCTCTCTGGACTGCTTTTCTCTCCTAGAGATCACAGGAGACCAGTAATGGCCACAAGCTGCCTCACCATAGAGACACCTCCGTGGCCATGGCACCCTTGTGCTGTCTGTCCCATTGCAAGAGGAATGCCATGGTGTTCTCCCTGCATGTGTTGCCTCGCATTTTGGTTGTAGGCAGTGGTCCTCATCTGCATTTCCATTTTGACTGAAGTCCTGTAGGAACCTAGTACAGGCTCGGTGTTCAAGTTTCCTCTGGCTCAGATGAACTTTAATCTGCCTGGGTTGTGTTGGCTTTTCCCTTCCCCGTGCTCACCCATTCCCTTTCAGAAGCTGCACTTCCCTCCCCACTGCCATTCCTCATACATACACTGCAAAACCAAGGAAAAATAAGGAAAAAAGTCAATTTTTCTTTTAAAACACGGGATTGATGACTTCTTCACAGTTTCATGCCTTTAGAGAGGATTGTTTTGTTAACATCATTTTGAAAAGAAGTCTTTATCTGCGCTTTTAAAGGGCTAGCCTTTTTCACCTTCTGCAGTATGTTCCTGGACTTTATGATTGTAACCGGATCCATTATTATCTAAATACTGGGGAAGCAGGCAGGGGAGGGAAGAGAGAATGACAAGTGAGCCTTTAAAGTGCTGTTCTTGGTAGCTCTTCACAATATACATTAGTAACAGCAGGGAGAACAGCTTTCATGGTAAGATCTGAGCCTGTAAAAAAAAAAATCATGGTGCATAGTGTGAAAAAAAAAAAAAAGGCGGTGGGTTCGTATCTGTCGCAATCCGTCCTGGCATTTTGTGTTTACACGCGGCGGTCCTATGGTGCRTCGTCTAGACAGAGCAGCGTCAGGTTTGCCCCCGCTGCTTTACAGTCACGCCGGCTGTAGTTCGCTTATGAACAAGATCCCTTTAGGTGTTTGGGATGCAGAAGGCTGACGATCTGAAAATGCTGCTCTCTAGAGTGTATGCTCCCATTAATGGGCCCATAAAGATCCCCTTATTTATTATTGTTTAATTATATGCAACCTGTTGCTGCAAAATAGCTGTGCATAATTGGTATTTATCTGTGTGCTGGCTGGTGTGTAAACTTATTTAAAAGATACATCTTGGTTTTAGTAAATTCTGTGTTACTGATTGTTCAAAGTGACTTTATTTTACGTTGTCTTTTCTCTAAATGTTCTTTTGATATTTAGAGTGTTAGTGATGATATTATTACATTGCTGTTAGCTATTGAATGAATGATYGCTGTTGTATTCTAAATGTGCTGATGCTGAAAATCTGTGATATAAATAAACTTCYTCTGGTAACATCATTATAATAGCACAAGCAGCAGAAATTTATGGAAAGAACAGATTAAATGCTTAGACTTAAATTCTTCAGTGTGCAACTCTGCTTAAACTGCTGTGTCTGAATTTTGGGTTGCTGAATCAGGTGGAAAAAATCAAACTGACACATCGCTTGTCTGTGCATTTTTACTATGATATATTATGTTACTAAAAGAAAAAGCTCAAAAGCTACCATTGATAATCCTGGCTAAAACTTGGAACATAAATTATTAAGATCTGTAGTTTCTTTTCAAAGTGGCCTGGGACTTAAAGCATATATCACAGCAAGGAAATGTAACATCAATATGTACTTATGCATTATAACATGAGACATTTTTATGTATGTAATAAAGCATTCACTATACAACTGTGTTTATCTAAGCAACAGTTAGGAAGGTTGAAAAATTCACACAGTTAATCATATTTATGTAGCTAATTAACAACTAATAGCATTAATCATAACATGCATGAGCATTTGGAAAGTAATTTATTATTGAATATGAAAACTATTATCAAACTTGGTTTGCAAAGTATATTTTGTTTATTTAAATTCATAAAACCTCCCAAGATACCCAGTTTCAATATTTCACATACTTATCCCATAAATTGAAAATGCAGGATGCAAAGTACCATGTCAAGACTTTCCCAGAGATAAATATACCTCTGTTAAACATCTCCAATTATCCTGTGTAATCACTTCTAGGCTAGGAAAATGAGACTCCCAAAGTCAGTATTTCTTATCTCTGGATAGCTATAGTGCCCTACACTTTGTGCCGAGCTTTGGGATTTCCCAGAAATAGGCTGAAAGGTAATATTATAATTATGCAATAAGATTAGTGCACTGGTCCCTGACCTTTGCTGCACCTTGGCAGCAAAACTGAGGGACTAAGTTGTCCAGGGGGATCATAATWTGTTCTCCCTGTTGGCCTTAAGTGTTAACTCCTTAATTCCTTGGAGCCAGGAGCAATGCTGTCCATTAACCATCTGTTGGGAACGACTGAAAAAGCTGAAGACATCACCACCATCTGGTTTTCTAATTCAGTCGGTTCGTTCTCTTCCTTTCAGTAACTTTCTTATTACAAGTTTAATAGTGCCCAGTGAGACTCACTAATAAATGAATGAGTGTTCATTTCCTGCACAGGTTTTGTCAAATTTGCCCTATTATCTCTCAGGTTCAGAGTAAGAGTAATAGAGCGACACGGCTCGTCTTTAAAAATTGAGAAGACGAAGACGTGTCTCTCTGGGGAGAGAGGGGAAAGAAGGGAAGACATGCAAACTTAAAGCACAAACTTAAGAAATAAAATGAAATCACGTTTTACCTGTATTTTTCAAATGTTTATTTGCAAGTAAGTTTAAATTAATCAAAGCAAATGACTGAACTCAGTGGGTATGCAAGAGCTGAAGTATATAATCACTCGCAGAAAGCATTACAGCAACACATTAGCAGTGCTGCGGAGATGGCTGTGTGGGAGACATTTTCATACCAAATCTTTTTTTTTTTTTAGATATTTATAATTGTTTCAGGAAAAAAGACACATCCCTTTAGGGCTTTGGACTGGAAAAGTGGGTGCCTGCTCTCTTTACACCGGTGTATTTTAAAATTGGCGGTGTTCTGTATGGCCATTTGGGGGTTACCATACTGTGGTACGAGTGGTTTTCAGCAGCTGAATTTTTTCAAAATGGGTTTTTGTCTGGTTTGGGGTTCATTTACTTTGAGTTGATTTTGGTTTATTGGATAAAGTAAAGCGTTCTGTTTCGGTCAATAACTCCAAATGGACTTGGACCTTAATCCTGCAATGATTTATGCACATATTTARTGTGTCCTGAAGAGCAGCCAATGGGCCTGGAATCTTTTTTTTATAGTGCTGACTTCCTTTGGAAATTGGAGTGAGATCTGCTGATCTCCCTAGCAAAGAGTAGCCACAATTATTGTTATTAATTAACCTAAAATGCTCACTTAAAGTGGGGCTGCAATCCACAAAGTTAAATATGTACTTGAGTCTCATCATATTAGGACACTGTTTCCAAATA
The DNA here is from genome assembly GCF_003343035.1 of Apteryx rowi. Lineage (NCBI taxonomy): Eukaryota > Metazoa > Chordata > Aves > Apterygiformes > Apterygidae > Apteryx > Apteryx rowi. Next base: position 1,073,886 of record NW_020449074.1, on the reverse strand, counting down.
TTTAGCAATTACTTGGGCTTAAACCTCAGAGAGACATATAGATGCTCTAAGATATGAAGAAATTAAAACTAAAAATAATGAAGCTGCATATATTGGTATGCATGCATGCATATTTGGTATTGGATCATTTCAACATTGCACTCACATTTGAACATGAGATACATAAATCTTTTAATCTTGATAGATATGTTATATACACACCAAAAGAAACTGCAATTCAGCCATTTGATGAGCTGGTCATATACAAATATATTGTAATCTGTATGCTCCAAATGGTCATTTTAACTTCCAAGTATTTGTGGTTTTAAAATTATGCATAGGCTATTATAGATAAAACCTATAAAATTATAAATGATTATAGAGCTATTGGATTATAAGAATAAAATTATTCTTAAAGTATTATGATTTTGTGAACTAATCTAGATACCTAATTTAATATATAATAGCATCCTTTTGTTGATTTGGGGGGTTGGAAGAGAAAGGGGGGGGGGAGGTTTTGATCCTTCCTATAGAATTCTGTAAAGGGATTTTAAAGAAAGAAGAATTATTATGTAAAGGAATTTAAAAATATATGGAAAGGTTATAATTTTCTCTGAAGTCCTATGGAACATAGCACATAGTGCTGATGACTTATTTTCATGTAAATTCTTCATCTTGATGTAATTCATATGTCATCAGCACTGATAAGTAATCAGACCTTTGTGATAAAATCTAAAGAACAGAAGAATAAATTAATGCCATGCAGTTAACTCTTAACTGTGAAGCCATAATGTAGCTTTCAACTGCGTAATCCATCAAATATACAAAAAGACACGTAAACCAGTCTGTCTGCAGCAAATGCACCTGATGCAGTTCATATGGTACAGTACAACATAGGAATGTGCTGGACACGCTACGGTGTGACAGTTAATCCGCTGTAGCTATCTAAGGTTGACTTTAGCTTGCTAAGCTTCTGCGCGGCATACTGGCACAGGTTATAGTGCAGCAGTGTATTTAAATGTCAAATTAAAGTTATGTACAGAAGTAGGCTTATCGACACACCCTACACGCTTGCTCAGAGTTGAGGATTCTTTGTTCTGCTCCCAAATGAATGTCGTGTTTGTGTGCATCCATGTTTTCTGCTAGACAGGGACAAAGATATATTAATACTTATTCAGTCTTTTGTAATATCCTTTGCAATCTTCAAATTAAGGTGCCATGTAAGCATATCGTAGTGTTGTCGGTTGTTCTTGTTATTAATCCTGAAATAATAAAATGTGTATTAGATAGAATCAGGGCAGCTCAATGGTATATTGAAGGCTATAAGCTTTCATTAACAGCTACAAGAAATTTTTTGTTAACTCAGTGTGTAGAGACAGGGAGGGAGAGGAACTAAAGGGAGTGTGATTTGGGCTTGATAAGGAGAGAAGGACAAAACAGGGGTAGGATTTGGATTCTGGTCAGATCTGGRTGCTCTTCTGCTTTGTCCATCAGTTGTCTTCTGGCAACGCGCTGTGCTACATACTAAAACATGGTGACAGTCCTTTATAATGGTCATTTAAATATGTGTTTTCTGGGCCAGGTAGGTTAATATGCGGTAGCTTTTCATTTTTACTATTTTTTGCATTGCCCTCAGAAAATAGGTGAATGCAGAGTGCAGCAGCTTCGGTGAGTTTTTTCACTATGATTAAGGAATAGTTCATCTATAACCAGAGCAGATCTCCATCATCAGGAGACTGCAGTGACAAAAAGGGGATATTTAATCATCTGGCTAGGACAGGATCGGAAAAGAAAGCACATTGTTATTGCTGCAGTCCGATTAAAGAGGAGAAGCAGCCAGAAGTAAGCCACCAGCTTCTTCTTCCATCCATCTGCTCCCTCCTTTCCCCAGTTTTCTTTTTTTTTTTTTTTTGGTGCCACTTTAATTATGATAAGCAGAGGCACTTGACAGAAGCTTTGTTCTGACAGGTGTGGTGGGTCCCTCGATTTGGAATTCATGCCTCGATTTCAGCACTCCTCCTGCTGCGAACAGCGGAGGAGCACTGCAGAAACAGAGAGGTGATAATCTCTGGAGGTCCTTTTCCATCACCGAGATGACACGCTCGCACTTGGAAGGACAGACGTGTTTTCTTCCCAAACRCTCTCAGCTGGAATATTCTGGAGTGGAGCACTGAAACCCGTTTTGCGTGCTAGTGGGCTGTGTCTGGTGCTTTCATGTTCCTCAAAGGCATTTGATGCTGCTGAAGCATCATGACAACTTGGCTGTCTTTGGGATCAGAGGTTCAGCATCTCTTGGGCCCACTGCATCTGCTGGTTCATTTGGCAAGAAAAGCCCTAGTTCGTAGTCCTGCCTTCCACCTCCCAATTTAAGCAGAAGAATATATTAATTGTACAGTATGTGTTGTCATCTGTACACTCGGGAAACAATTAGGGAAAACTTTCCTAATTTTCTGTGCAAGCCAAGCCTCAGGTGCTTTGTAATAAACCAGCAAACTGTGACTTCAGCACTCGGATGTGTTTGAACCTTGAAACACTGTTGAGCTAAAAATGAAGCAATGCTTTTTCTCATTCCTCACTTTGGATCTTAATGCCTTACTTGCATAGTTTTCTGGATTTCAGTTTTCTGCACAGTTTTCCAAAAGTAGCATTGTTATGTAATTTTATACAGTCTTTTGTGGGGGATTATGTGTGTCTGCAAAAAGGAGTCAGCTGATTCTCATACATGAATAGTGCTGCATTTCTTCACCAACATTTCCTTCGTGTTTCATCATTTTTCTCCCCAGATTACAAAGAGAAATTGAGTCAAAAAAGACATGGTCAGTGCTACACATTGAAACAGTGTGTTGTTAGAGATGGAAAGTGGGAACTCTGTATCTTCTGCTTTGGCCACATCCCTTTGCTTTGGATCAAGGGAYGCTGCAGGGGGTTGTGCCAGCATCCGGCACAGTATGGAGAAGAGCATGTTAATGCCCTAGAGAGAGTAGTTAAGAGGAGTTAAGCTCCGCCAGTTTAAGCAATCAATCAAACCAATCTGCCTTCCTCATCAGTTAATGCAATGAATGAGAATCATAATGTACCATGAAATGAGAAGCTTTTCTGTGAAGGTTTAAAAACAGAAATTTGACTGCTTAGATAAACACCACACAATGGCTTTCAATTCCTGATCATATGCTATCAACTTTAATTAGGCTGAAAACTATCATAAGATCTGACTTCTGCATCTGGCAGCCTCTTAATTTGGGGTGTTGGTCACAGGTAAATACAATCTGACCACTGAAAACGTACGGAAAAAACAGTAGAAGACTCTACAGACATTGCAGCTAATGGCAACTCTCTTAAAGCTGCAAGGTTGGTTTACCAGCATTCTTATAAACCAACTTCTGCAACATATTTTAGGCATTAGAAATTCTGTTCTCACACAGCTCTAGTTCAAAATCATGCTGCAGATGGCAATTGCTTCTTGTACAATGTCTGAAATGCCTTATTGGTGGTGCTGATGTTTTTTTAGTTTTAATGATAATATAACCCTGACAGTATTAATTGAAATGGGCCTTCCAACAGATGAAGTGGCTTATCTAAGCCTATCATCCAGTTGTCATATGCTCACTGGGCAAGTGCAGTATATTATTTCCCAGAACGTTGTAGAATTATTGATGGTTTAAGTGACAGCATGGTATAAAATGAGGTGCCACAGAGAAAAAGCTACCTGATAGCTTAGGTTTATTTTTTCTCATTGAGTGTAAACTGTCAACACTCTTTGTAATAATAAAAGTCTTTGTGTGGAGAGGACTATAATTTAATTTACTACTGTGAATATTGATTCCTGGATAGTACAGTCATTAGCCTGTAGATGACCTAGATCCTTAGTTCCCTATAGATTTTGAATAATAACAGTAGCAAAAAGGTCTGGATTACGTAAGAGACCTGATGGAGATTAGTTACTTTCTCTGGTGACATTTTAATTTTATTCATTTAATTTATTCCTCAAATTCCTTGTCTTTCTTTGTAAGCCAGAAACTGTTATCAGTTGGATTGTTGTTGACAAGCGCAGAGTGTTTTGCATATCATTCTTCCCAGTCATCCCAAACCTTAAGTTCAAAGTGAACATTTATCCCCCCCAAAAAACGTGTTCAGTTAGGCACCTGATTCCACTTCTCACGAATTGAAATGATCCTCACTGAGAGAATTTAGTCCAAATGTCTCAGCTAGGAGGCCAGTCACCTTGGTCTCCTTACAGAACCTCCTTGCAGAGGTCATCATGGTCTTGGGTTGCAGCTTCCTTATAACTGATAGGGAGTATTCCAAAATTTTCCAAAAATCTTCACAAAATTCTCCATAGGTATCCACAGAATCCACTACTGACAGCTCCAGTCACTGAAAGAATGGATAGGACCTCCAAAAAGGATCCGGCATCCTTGAAAAATAGTAAAAGGCAAGGAAGGTCAGCAAGGGAGGAAGGAAAGAAGGGAGCGAGGGAGAGAGGAAGGAAGGAAAGAAGGAAAGACATATCATCTGTGGTTTTCTGTTGCTTTCTGAATTCCAAGTATTGAGGGTGCACGTGGACCAAACAGGGTTTTGAAGGCTCTGTAGCCATAATGACCAGCAATTGGTCAGGGTATTGGGGGCTTAAGAAAATTATTGCATCTCTCCAAACGCTCCATCCCCCCATGGGAGCGTTGCAGGACTGCACCTGGAAAGCCCAGAACACAAAATGACAAAACAGCAGAGTTTCAGTGTAAAACACAGGGGTTACTTCAGCAATCCTTTTTAGGAGCATTTCCTTTGCCTGGTTATTTTGAGCCACTCTAAGGCGATTAGAACGGCTCGTTACAGAAGCTCCTGAGCTGAGGAGGCAAGTTGTGTTCCCTTTTGAGAAAACTGTCACTGTCTCTGCGTGAGCTCCGATGGAAGTGAATAAAAGTGCGTTTCRTGCTCAGAAGTAGGGAGCAAGCCCTCTTTTTGCTTTCGGTGGCTGTGGGTTAATACAGGCAGCTGGCGGATCAGCAGCCGGTTTCCTCCGTCTTGCTGCCGTCTGCCGCGTGAGCTGAGTTGCCACAGAAGATGTTGTATATGTATATTAGAGACATTTTCTTTCCTGTCCCCTAAGCGCTTCTGTGCTCCCCTCCTACCCCAAAAAAATCTTTAGCAAATTTAGTAACTGTTTTCTCCCTCAGGGACATTCTAGTCAAGGACCTAAGCAACTAATACTTCTAAACTTAATGAAAATCATTCACTATCCTTATTAGAAGGAAGGAGAAAAGAGGTAATTACCCGTTGCCAATAAACTGTGGTAGGCACATTTGTTAGCATAGATAATTTCCTAAATATAATGGATGCATAAAATTGCTTTTATATAAAAAAAGAATTCTCAAAATATCATTAAGTCCCTAAAAATTCTGTTTTAAGATGAAGCAACAAATCTGACAGTAAACCTCTGTATCTGTCATGGACATAAAAGGAGAAAATTATTGTATGTGGGAAGTGATAAAGCCTCTAAACCCATCTCTGTCTAGCATCAGCAATGAAATATGAGATTCTTTGAATAATTGGAAGATACTTTTGTTGAAAATAAAAGTTTTAAGCTTTTAATAAAAGACTTTTGGTCAGAAGGTTATGTGGTTAGTTAGCTTGTTTTGTTCCAGGAAAACCAGTATACTTGACCACAGGTTCCGTTTCCAACAGGATAATAATCCCAAACATTCTTAGAAACAGTCTAAACATTTAAGAAATAGTGTAACGAAATCTGAAAAGAAAATCAGGATGGAGCAGCCTGTTTTTTAGTCTTAACCTTAGCAATTTGGAGCAAGTGCAGCTTTTATTTCACTCAACACAGTAGCTGCTGTTCGTTAAAGATCTCCAGCACTCCACGTTGCACAGTATGTCCATAAAATCTTCCAGGCGTGGAGAAAGAAAGCCTAATGTTTTTGATTACCTGCAGAGCTTTTAGATAGGTGTGGTTTGTTATGCAATTTACTGCTGCACTTTGAATCATCAATTATATTTAAATATCAGTCTTGACAGTACTTGATGCTACTATTGGAGTCGAAATCTAGGTCAACCTCTTAAAAGACTGTGGGATAGGGGACATGTCATCACTGGGCAAAACCATTATCAGTTCAGGCTGCATGTGAATATGCAGAGCTTCATATGGATTTTTATTGCATGAAAGAAAAGGGTTAAGGAAAAAGCCAGAAGGGTTTGGAAGGAAAAAAATATACCCACATTTTTAAGTAACAGGATTTTGTGATTTAGTCCATATGTTAACAGCAAAATGAGCACTTAAAAGTATTCTTTTCTGCAGTGGCATTAATGGTTACTGGTTAAGAAGGCTACTCTGATTTCAATAGTTGCCTTAATTTAAAATGCTACCTTGATTTTCACAGGAATGGCCCTTATTCCATGAATAAATTATTACTTTGTCACTGTTTTTGTCAGCACTATTAACTATGGAATATATTCTGGCTGGTCATTTTAAGTGTCTTTCTTATCAGTATTGTGCCTGGCATTCATTATCCTCTTATCTCTCTGCCATTTCTCTCAGTAGAGAGGTAATGGATTGATTACTTTCACTGCTATATTGGCCAGGATGTACAACAAATTCTCTTCAGCTTTACAGCTCATTCATCATGGATATACTTTAATCCCCCATCCCTGAGTTTAAACGTTTCATTCTCTTCATATATATTGGAGATTATTAGCAAAGACCAGAATCCAAGCAGTGCATCTTTTATCACTCATTTACTGTAAAACATTGTCACTGAAAATGCTGGGGGGATTCTTCCAGTTATGCTGCTCAGAGGACTTGGAGTACCACAGAACCGTAATTCAGTAGCATTTGCATTTTCTGAGATACGGACTGCTTTGTTGCAACTGAAGAAATACTGAAAAGAAAACAAACAAACAAATGTTCTTCCTCCTGTGGTGCTCACCTATTTGCTGCACATATGTATGGAGATTAACAGAATCTCTGCTTGCGAGTGGATATTCTCTCTTTAACTCATAGATGGCATTTAAAAATAAAGACACTTTTATGATGAAAAAAATAGGTGCGGTACATAGTATATACATACCATATGGAAAACTGTTAGGGAACTGTGGGAATCAGAAATTAGATTTCCTCATCTGGCAGACGTCTAGCAAGCAGATTATGTAGAGTAGGAGTGTTTTCCTTGTTTTTTTCTAAGAAACTTGTTTTTGGTAAACCTGTCATTGCGGAAGAGTCCAACAGACATCAACATTTTCTCTGGAAGGACCCTGATGAAGGACCAAGACAGCAGAAACTCTGTAGGACAAGTTGAAATCAAAAATTATACAAAAAGACCCTTTTAGGGATAGGGAAAGAATAGCGAATTGCTGCATTACATGTATCAAGGACACTCAGAGGAGCTGTATTTCAAAGGAAGTCCCATTAAATATAGCCTTGCAAAAGATGTAGCTCTATATCACTAAGGGCTCATCCTACAGAAGGTACATTTGCTTCTCTTGTCATTGGCACTGTTTCTGATACTGATGCTTATCACTCCAGGCTTCAGACAAATGCTAATGYGAGGTCTTCGCGGTTATACTAGCACGTCTTCTGCAGAAAGTGCTTAATGTGGGCTTTTTAGAGGCCTGCTACATGCATCAGCATCACCCAGGAAACAGATAAACTGGAGAAACCTGACCCCAGAACAAACAGATGAAAGCAATATTCCAAGTCTTTCAAACAAGTATTAGTCAAATATGCAGAAAGGAACCAGTTATTATAAAGTACTTAACTCTAAGGAGCAAAACCAGAAATCACTGGTAGTCTTGTGACTCGGTCTCCATCACAGTCAAGCCCTTCACAGAATCACAGAATCGCTGAGGTTGGAAGGGACCTCTGGAGATCATCTAGTCCAACCCCCCTGCTCAAGCAGGGTCACCTAGAGCACATTCCTGAGTCTCTTGATAATGAGGGCTTCTTGCAGTGCAGAGAAGTTCAGAAAAGGTCTCTCTAGCACTTTTCCCACATGTCCATGCCCTGGCCTCACTGTCCTGATAATAAAGATGATTCTTTCCAAATTATCCCAGACTGGTCAAGACCCATAGAGAGCAGAAGAGAAATTCAGAAACAGGTAACAAGATCCTAGTCATACGGTGACCTAGAAGAAGAGCAAGCCCACTCAAACATGGTGGTATCAAGCATATGATTTTAAATAGAAGAGACATGATATTGATTAATTAGAATGATGAGCCATCTAAAAGGCCATGATGACAACATGCCCTGATGTCTCTGAATAGGAAAGAATAAAAAAGGAACTCACTCTTCAGGACTATTAAAGACCTGTATTTGACCACGTATCGTACAGTGATTGAATAGACTGCATGTGCACCCAGAGAAGAGACCAAGCACGACTGACCACAGTGTATAAGGATGTAAAGAAGACAGAAACTGACCTTTTTGATTTAAAGCATTAATAATAAAGCAGCTAAAAATTGCCACCAATGCATCTTCCCACTGTAAACCATAAAACTGATGCAAAGAGAGAGAAGTGGTTGCTTCTAATGGCAACATACTTCCTAAAATGGATTTTTGCAACAAAAGTATATTCTATATCAAAATCCTTTAAGAGTGTCTTGCCTTCTCAATTAAAAAAAAAAAAATGTGTCATTATACCTGTATTCAGTCTCTTGGGAGACAGTCCAGAAGGAAGATTGTATCACTTCAGCCAGATATCAAAATCTCCGTAAGCAGCCCTTTGCCTCTTTTACATCTTCTCTTAGATGTCTTGTCAGAGTCTCTGCTTCTGACATCTCTTTCAGATGTCTTTTGTAACAGCTTTAAATGGAACATGGCCAAAAATTAAGTTCTCATCCTTCCTATGTCCCTTTTATTGTTATCAACAGTACTATTATCATCCCCATCTCTCAGCGGTCATCATGTTCATAGTTAACAGTTCTGAATGTTTTACTTGCCAGAATTTGTCTGGTCAGATCAACAAGGTTTTTGTCACTGCTCTAGAAGTAATTAGGAAGGACAGGTCTCCCAGCAAGAAGAGGCACACAAGCAAATCTAGACCCGTGTTAAGATCTGTGAAGGTTACTGCTTAAAGAGAGAACATTTTTAGTAAGACAAGAGAGTCCGACGGAGGGAAAAAAAAGGAATATTTCTCTCTATGCTTTTTTAATTTGTGCTGAAACTATTAATAGCCCGGCGTTTTCTCATTTCCTGTATTTTTCAGTGTGTTGTCCCTTTCTGCTTTTGCTTCTGCTGGATTGAAATAAATAGTTATTTGTTTTCTTTAGAAATGTCATTTGTCCTATATCACAGTATTTGATTTCCTGCCACCTCTTGCTCAGCGCCACAGTTCACCATGTGGATAATGTTGTGTCTCAGCGACCCCATCATATTGTAGCGTGACACTGAAATTCTTGCAGGTACGCGTCAGAGGGAGAACTGCTAAGAGAGACCGACAGTGCGTTCCCCCACAAAGAGCACTGAGGATTTCAGCCGACCATTTATTTAACATCTGACAGCCTCGGAAAGGAAGGGTGTGTTATCCACGTCAGACTCAGCCTTTATTACTGTCAGACAATCTAAACATACATCTCATTTGGCCAATTTCTGCTCGTATTTTAAAACTGTTTCAAAAACAACCGCTACAGAAGTACTCATTTCAGGCTGCCCTGCCTTTTGAAGGTAGCTTTCGGGCTGCATCTTTCAGCCAGGAATTAATTATTTACAGTCCTTGGAGAAGGTATCCTCCATGTTGGGCTCCTCTGGACCCTGGACACCATCGGTCCCTCACTCCAGACTCTGGGGAGTTTGACACGGGCTGGGACAGGGTAGCTGGAGCTGGGGGGCTGGTGCTGGGGAGCTTCAGCCTCACCGGGAGATGCCCACTGCGGTTTTGGGTGTTCCGCTGCCAGGCAGTGCCGATGCACGAGCTTCCTAGGTTACCCTATAGCTTGCATCCACCTGAGCCTTCCTCCAGGGGACTTGAATCTTGTCCTCAGTGATTACCTCCCTGCTTGCACTTTTTGGCTAAACCCATAACTCATTTGGCTCAACTCATTAACCATACCAAGAGCTCTTGAAGCTCTGTGGTCTTACTCTACTTTCATATCTGGAGGGGCACCCATTAGTGTGGTATTTGTAGCTGACTAGAGCAAAATAAGTTTGTTTCCTACTGTTTGAGAGTGGGGACCTCCTAATTACCGTCCGACCTCTAGCACTGATTACCTTGGTGACCTTACAGCACTGTCATTGGTTTTGTCAAAAATATACTCACATGCTTGCGTAAAAGTTCATCATCAGGAACCCTGACAACTTTTATTCTTAATTGTACTATCAAGAATCAAGATAATGACTCAGAGGTTAAATATTAGCTTGCTTTATTTTTCTTCCATATGACTGTTGTGCACTGATTTGACAATTTTGGGCTTGTTGCTTGTTCCTGCTTTTGAGTGCCTTCTGAGCAGTAGGAGATTAAATGCCTAAAACAAATTTGAATATGGCAAAATTGTAAATGTGGACAGGTGAAAAAAATTTATTATTGACCAAATTTTCTTCAAGATACATAATATTCAAACAAACAGATATTGATTTATGAAAGATTTATCAGCATTTGTATTAAAATATGCTATTTCATTTCTGATTGTTTTAATTTCTATTGGAAATGCTTATTCAAATAAATTCAAGCTCAGAAAACATATTGGAAAACTTGCGATTGAAAAGAGTTCTGCAGCCATCTMTTAGCAGGAGACGGGAGAATAAAAGCAATCCTTCGGAAAGCATGTTGAAAATGAAAAGCTGTACCTAGCAATGCCAAGTATTAGCACTGTTCCCTAAAACATTGCAGTTCGTTAGTCACTAACTAGGTTTTGATCATATGTTTTACAAATGTGGTTTTGTTTTCTTTTGTTTTCTTTTTTTTTTTATGAGCGGATTTTATTATTGTGGAATTTTACTGTTAAGTGATTTCTTGTGCTAGGAAAATGCTCTTCGTTGTTCATTTTCAGACCAGGCTGATGTTTCTGCTGAAACACTGACACCTTAACTTAGGAGCTTAACTTTGAGATTTTGGTTTTGGCTTCCCAGAGCTGTCTGGGATACCTGTACGCCGGGTTTCACAAGAACAAGTGCCATGCAGAGTGTTTCCAAGGGGAGGCTGGAGCAGGCTGTTGTCAGACYGCAACAGAAATGTGAACTCCTGCTTTGTAATAACTTTCTAATACAATATCAGTACGATGCARAAGATCTTCCTGGAGACTGGCATTTCGCTTTTGTGCTCTTTCAATTTAAATGACAGCTCCTACAGGCAAGCCAAGGCTAGGTGTAAAATCCTCTTATTTCAACATTGTCAACGCTTCGGTTTAATTAACTCTAATTCAGTGTAGCTTCCCCAGAGTTGCGTAGTCTTTCTGTCGTTCGTTCGCTCCCTCCCTGTCTTTTCTTCCTGCTGGCCTTGAAAGGCTTTGGAGCGCCTGTCAGGGTTACGGTGTGATTTCAGATGCCTCCGTGCCTGTTGCTGGGTGGAAGGAAGATCATGGCACGGCAGAGCAGCACCAAAGTGTTTCGCTGTCAGCCGGGAGACGGGGTGCAGTGCTACGTCCTGGGCTGGCTGCGGCTGTTAATGCTTAAAATCATATATGCGTGGTTTTGAAGGAAAACCGAGCTGCCTGGCTTGTACRATAAAAATCACAGAGCGCCTTTGGGGTGTTAGTGGCAGAGCGAGCCCATCGCTTGTGAGCTTCAGGAGCGTTACCATCAGATGGGGCAGTGGAGACTACCCCTTGCCTGCCCCCAAAATGCTGCGGAACAGGCCATTGCGCCCGCAGGTCCGGGGCTCTGTGATAACAGTGCGCCAAGGGCCACGGTCCAACCACGGCCAAGGACATGGACTGAAGGGCACAAGCCACCACTCCTGGGAAAATCAGCAAGCAGCATGCRGCAGGGGACGCTGAAGCCTGCAAGCAATAGGGTCGTGTAAACACATAAATYGGTCACAGTTTTAAGTCATCTTGCATTTAGTGTGCATTCAAATTATTATTTTTTGCAGAARAGGATTAAAGACAAACTTTCCTGAATACTTTCAAATTAATAAATTACCTCCTATGCGGATCTAACTCTATGTCTCCTCTCTTTGCTAATGCTACTGTGGTCTCTTGGACTCTAGGAGTATATGAATTGCTACGGTGTTTCATCAGTGTGATTTTGGATGGCAAATATTCCCAGGCTCTGAATGATGAGGCTGTAATGAAAGTTGTGCTTGAATAGGCCTGTTCTGTCTATGTCCAATTTTAAAAGTGTAAATAGCAACAGTGCCAATTAAGGTTTGCTTTTATGTAGCCGCTATTCAGAAGCAGTGATCCGGCCTTTGAGCTGGGGAAGTTTTGCACCACAGTTTTGCCCAAGCCAACAGCCTCGTTGTCAAAATTAAACCCTAAACTTCCTTTGCTTTCTATTCAAATTCCCTTTTCCTCTTTACAGTCAGTTCACAMACCTTTTCTCATAGTCTTCAGAGCTTTTAAAGCTTCAGAAGCCTCTTCATTCCTCCCTGTGACTTCCCACATAGCAACAAAAGTCTCGTGCCGATTTTCCCCCAGCCAGGAGTCCTCCATTTGCCAGATGTTCCTTGTTCACCCAGAGCGAAACCGGCGGCCCCGAGCAATCTCTGCCTTTCAGTGCGTGACACTGCACCCACTTGGCTCAAAGGAGTTTAAAAATGAAGGGGGCTAATCGAAGCTAATCAGCTAGCCTTCCTCAGTACTTAATGGAGAGAAATGGGCAATCCAGGTGGTAATCCAGCCGTGCCGAAACAGATGTCTAGGAAGTGAGAAGAATCACCCTCTGGAGGTGCCTGTTGGACCATGGAAAGAGCCTAGACAACTAAGTTCAGGTTTAACGCCTTTTACATACCTAGATGTGGGTTTGATTAATCTCAGCCAAAAATGTGTATCCTGTATAAAAGTATGCAAGTGTGCTTATTGCAATGTAATTTTAATAAGTGATATTCTGAGCAGTCGTCTGCTGTCCTCTCTGAGGGACCAGCGAGTGCAAGAAAAACAATCCCAGCCTCAGCTGTCTACTGTAATGCTAACAGAGGTGGACTGAAACAACTGTCAAAGCTGACACATCAAAGATCTTCACAGGCATTTCTCAACTTTGAGGGGAAAAAAAAAAAAAACAACCTGCTTAGATGTTTTCCTTAAATATTTTGTAGATTTTCCAAGAGTGCCCCACTTCTGGTTTAAAAAAAATAAAGATCGCAATTAAGATAGCTCGGTTCTTTTTCAGTCAGTCAAGGACAGCAGTGATTCCACTTATTAAAACATTGATCCACATGTGATACCATTAACACTGGAAAATAAGATTAAATTAAAAATATATATTTCCAGTATATATTTATTTTGGTATTACATATGTGAAGATACAAATGTGAATATAGGCATACAAAATAAATACTTCTAGTTGAAATTGGTAACAAGTCCAAGAGCTGTGTTACTCTCCAGTGTAGTAAAAATAAATAGAAATGCACAGTGTATTGTTTTCCTTTGCTAGTTTTTAAGGCATGAGAAGCAATTTGAAATGCCAGTTTCTTCCCAGGAACATCAGCACCTGTGTGCTTGTGCGTGTCCAAGTGCCTACGTAAGGCTGCGTTTCTAAAAAGAAACTTAATTTCCAGCAAAAAAGTTTTGTAGTGTTACTATTCATGCAAACTCTAAATTTCCTCCAGCTCCATGAAGGAATACATTGAAGATTTATTGCTGTAGTTTCCACCAGCCTGTAATGGCTCAYGGTTCGGGACCTGTTCGGTCCTTTGCTGTAAATGCCTGAGCTGACGGGCGCAACGCATGGGGCGCCGTGCAAGGAGGACTCGCCGGTCACCGGTCCGAGCGCGGTCGGGATGCGTGAGTGGCCCCTGGGACAGCAAGAAACGCTTCCCAGAGGGCAGGTCTGTAAGCTTAAGCACAGCACCACCAGGCTCGGCCAGCTGGGCYGCCTTCGGCCCTCCACTAGCAGTGCCCACACCCCACGGCACCCTCTTGTGCCACGGTGCCTTAGCATCTTGAGTGCCTTCGTCCGCCGCCGCCGCCGCTCCACGCTCCGTTTCATGGTGGGGACAAGACAGTGCAGGCATGGGCTTTGGTGCTGGATGCAGCAAGAGGAGCAGATTATTCAGACTATGAACCTCATCCACCTACGAGGAGGTGWGGGGGCAGTTTGTCATTGCCTCATGAACTCAGTGCTTTGATTAATCTAGTCAAATATTAACATGCCTGGTGAGGTAGACYGAAGTATCCTCTGGATGTATAAATATTCATATAGTAACATCTGCCACAGCTGCAGGGTTGTAATTCTCATTTCATGGGAGGAAGAAAGTCTCTTTGAGGAAGGTCCAATGTAGCAGAGGGTTTCTCTCTTCATACCTGTCACTTAGAAAGTTGTGTAACTTTTTTTTTTTTTGTATACTCCCATTATTTTAGAGTTAGCCTAGTGTGTGAGTATTTAACTCCAACATAACCGCTAGTAATGTTCCTGCGTCACTTTTAGTATATGCATGTGAGGTAGTATTTTTTTTCCACTATAAAACAACCTCTTTGATCATTTGCGTTCTGCTGTCTGCCGTTGACCCAGTCCGGAAGCAATCCTGCTCTGCACAGCGAATAGTATCAGCTTTTCCTTACGCGCTTGACCTCTCCGTTTGACGCTTAAGAGCACACCTTCCGTTTCCCATGGCTTGGCACAACCCCCTGCAACTCCAGGCCCTTCCCCTTTTGGTTTGCCAGCTTTACAGTCTTACCTTATTTGTGGCTGTCCTGCTGCAAGATGTCTCTTCACTAGGTTCGCTCCTAGCSTCTCTCCTCTGAATTCGGCATGTAAGTCTCTTTGGCCCCCTCCTTCCAAGCAAAAAAGAAAAAGAAAAAGAAAATAACCCAAAGACGGGATCAACAGCTTTGTTTCTTGGTGGGCCCCATATGAATCTACACCCCTTAATGCCAGCGGGCTTATTACTTCAGCCCCACTCCTTGTGCTTTGTTACGTTTATTTTTTCATATTCAACACACCAGAAATCTTTGTGGCTTTGTAGTTTTTGGCACAGGGAAGGCATTTTTGTGGGCATCACCGAATGTGTGAGCGTACAGCAATCCTGTTCTCTTCATAATTTCAAAAAGAACTTGAAAAGGATTGTTTTTCAAGTAAAGTCCAGCCTAGTCGCTAGTGAAAACATCACTTTCTTTGGTAGTGGTTAGGTCTTTTGTCTGCCCGGATGGAGCACCACCCAGGGCTTGCCCTTGTCTTCTCTGTTATTGCATCTCCTTTTCCTTGCCAGAAGCTGTACTCAGTACTCCTCAGTTGTTTTTAAAGGATTTTTCTTTTTTTTTCATTTGTAGATTAAATACCAATGACCTTGGGAGAACTTTATTTGCCTACTTTTTGGGTCCATGGACTTCAGAGGAAAAAAAACATAATAGTTAGACTTCCCAGCTCCAGTTCTGAACTCTGATTCTTCTTTTACTTAAATCAGTATTAAAGCATGGTGTTAAAAGGATGGAAAATTGTGTGATGAAGACAAGAATCCTACAGTCCCTTACAAAAGGGGACATCCCGTTTTTACATGGAGATGTCAYTGCAAGCTGTTCCCTGCAGTACCAGTAGAGATTTAAAGCTCCAGTCAGGTGCTGAATAGCTATTTTACAGAGCAGAGACTTTCCTTCCGGCTTTATCTTTTTAACCTTTGACATTACAAGGATTTGGTCACATGCGATTTGACCCTGTTATTTCCAGAGAAGCCACTGTTTTTTCTTTATGACAAATTATAGGTAGGTTAAATTTTCAAGAGCTCCTAAATCCCAGTCTCAAAAGTTACCTGGGCATTTTGCTAAATTTCATCTAAATCTGCTGTTTTTTTCACTCATTAGAGTTCATGCAGGTAAAGACCTCAAAGCTACTGCTTCGTCTTCAAAATTTTCCACTTACAGCATTATGGGTTTTTTTTCAAGTTGCAGCCAACCCAAATTACACTCCACTCTAGCAATTTAATGTCCTTACGAATGCACCAAATTATCTTAATCACATTCTGCAACAATGTATTGCTACCTTTAAAAAATACTGCCAGGAGAAAATCATAAGTATACCRGAGGGAGTTGAAGAATAAAGATATAATACTTAAGGGAAAAAAAGGAAAGCTAAACAAAACGCAAGACATAAGTTAAGCTGACTAGAAAATTAGCATTAAAAAGTGTCAGGAAATCAAGAAACAATGCTTCTTTGATAGTACTGTAAGTGTTTATCTGTGTAACTATTTTACAATACAGTAGTGGGAACCAAATTCTGTTCTCAGTTAAACTGGTYCATTTGAACGCGTAAATACTTAAGCTCAACGAAAAGGCCATTGCACCAGTTTAACTATACTTGTTACTGCACAGATATAACTGAGTTAAAGCAACCTCTGATTATAGATAAATGGCTACTGCCTGATATAATATTTGACATTGTCATCACTGACACAAATTTTCATTGAAACTATTTTCTGTTGTAAGACATCATTTCAATCAAATGCTTTTTTTCCAAATTGCAATTTTAAAAGACGTTTAATCACTTTAAATGAAGAGGTACATATTTTCAGAATTTTGTTACAAGAGATGTTTTTGTTCCAAAATGTATTTTATATTTATTATCCATATTTGATAAAATTTCAGTGGCAGTAGACCTAATAGTTCACTAAGATGCAAAATGGTCAAATTCTCTATTTTCATTTTAGAATGCTAGGCTTTTAATTGCATTTTTCCTATTGAGTACCAGAGTAACATCTTATTTTCTAGGTCAACATTTCGTATTTGTGTTGTGATTAAAACGGTTTGACATTTTGAATAAAAATACAGTAATTCATTGTATTAATTAAAAATAATGACCTAGAAAAATGCTTCCAAACTAACCTAAAGACATCAGTGTAGTGAGACRTGACAATTGTGCTACATTGTTGCTCTTACTGACATTTCATTAGATACAGTAAAAATATACATACAAATGAAAAATAAAATTAAGAATGATTTTCATTGTTAAAACACTGCAAATGGAATATTCAGTCCGCAGGAAGGTTCACATATATTTGGGGAAACAAAGCCAACTTTTGAAGTAAGGACATTTCTGGTGAAATGTGAAAAGCAGCTTTTGCTCAGGTAGATATTTGTTCCTTTTAAATACATGATAGTTTTCTGCTGCAAGAAAAGAGAGAGGGAAGGATGTGAGAGGTGAAATCCTGAAGCCTTTGAAGTTTAGCCATGGATTTTAATGAGTCTGTTCCCAGGGTTGTTCATTTGTACATATAAACTGCTAATACCACATAGTTAATTAAAAGTACAACAATTTTTATAAATATGTATATAAAATGTGAAAATTAATGGTCCAGAGAAGTAAGAAATAATAAACTAAATTATAATAATTATGTCTCTTGAAACCAGCTCAGACACACGACTCCCACTGTTCAGTGGCACCAGGTTCCACTCTAAGTCATAGGGCAAAATATCAATGAAGGCAAAGTAAATAATTATCAAGTATTTTATTTCTAAAGAATGCAAAAGAAATTTAAAAAACACAGACAATAAATAGTGCTTATTTCATTTACAGTTCTGTGTGTTTCCCTTTGGAGATCTCATCACTGAGATTAAGACTGCAAGAAAGAATCTGCCCTTGGAGAGGACCTCAAAGGAGCTTTTTTCTCCAAATTAGTGGTAAACCCTGACTTAGTGTGTCATGGGTCAGTAAAATAGCTTATAGATGGACACTGATTTCTAAGTTTGGTGTCCTATATTATATCCTAGTTTAATCACCAAATAGTAATCAGTGGGAATTACTGACCTGACTTCCCCCAAGTCCAGTGTGCCAAGGACAAGTATTTATGCCAGCTACATAARGGCATTTATGATTTTCATTGTGAGACAGGTAAATCAATACACAGCAAGACTCTTCAGTCTAAATTAAATCCCATTATTTTCAGTTTACCTAAAACTGTAGCACGTCTCCTCTCCTGAACCATGTGGTTTCAACAGGGTCTTTCAAAGAGGTCTGTCAGCCCTCAGCATTTCTTACATTTCACCGAGTCCTTAACACTCAGTTTCAACTGCAAACTGTTGATGTTTTACTTTTAATATGTCTTTTCAGAGCACTGCAAGTGGCTCTATGGACCACCGTCATGCTGCAGACTGCAGTTGAGGAGCCGCCGGTCTAGATATTTTGGTCATTAGCAAGAGAAGCTGTTAGTATCTTAGATTAAAATAGGCCTTTGATTTCCTGCAAAGACCACTAGTAGAGGAATTTCCTTCAGTTCTTCTGCAAAACTTTACAACTTTTGTCTTCACAGCGCAAGTTGGAGCCCTGGTGATGTTGTCATTTGAACTGAAGCTGTATTGCGGCTTCTTTTGTTCTCTCCTCTCCTTAGATGTCTGGTTGCTGCCTGCTGGCTTGCAGGAGTGAAYGGGATGGCTTGTGGTGACAGCTGTAAAGTTGAGGATGGGAGCGGAGAGAAGAAAAAAGCCCTCGTTCGGCTCGGAGGGGGCTTATAGCTCTCTGTTTCCATAACTACACAGAAGGAGGAAAACATGCTTCTTTCATGCTTGTCTAGATTCAAAATTGCCTGTTGTCATCCTTTCATGGGTTCAGCACCTCTGTGGGTCGGTCGTAGTAACATTTTCAGATTATGAAATTGCAGTGGAATTTGTATATTACCTTCACCGTTGAAATCTTAGCTTTCTCTTATTCACCCTATTTTCTGAGATGTCCCTTTATTTTCGTTTGTACTTGAAACGCTTTAGGCAGGTCTTACCAACCTTCTTCAGTATTTGAAAGTCATTCAGCTCTCAAAATAGTCTGTATAAGCTTGCTTAATTCTTAGAGGGTCTGTAAATTTAAATAGTCATTAAATAACTCATTGTCCTTTAATCTTAAGAAACTTCTTAAAAGTGTCCTTTTTTATTCTGAATTTGGTAMGGCGGTTACTCAAACACTTCCTGATAACTTGTTCCTCCATGAATATAAACAACATTTGCAGTTAAATGGTTTCTTACATTATCAGCCAGTCACAGCCCATATTATCTTGCTGTACTGTACAAACTACAGTTCATGCAACACAGATACCAGGAGGTGAGTTTGCCAAGCTTTATATAAAAACATTTCATATTTACAAGAATACCTTCCAAAAGAGTTTTTTTTTTAAAGAACAAGGTTTAAAAAATGAGATGCACCCTATTAAGGGGAAATATGAGTTATGTAGAAGTGAGGAACACATTTTACAAAATATTTCAAGCAGCTACAACACTGCTAAACTTTGAAAACTTTATAGTGCTTTTGAAAGAATTTTTTTTCGATTATAAAATCCTTCACATCTCTAAGATAGTTCTAACCTAGATGTTAGAAAATGTTATAAGTAGGGAGATGTTCAAAGAAAATCTGACACAAATTATGGCTTTTTTAACATGGGATACTGTGTTCTTAAAAACATCATAAGAGAAAAGTGTTTCTTTGAGACAGAGCCCCCCTCCCCAAGCACTCATTTCTGCTCTCTCCTGCCACTCTCCCCTACTACCATTCCCAAGTTTTCTGAGGCACAAAAAGGCACAAAAAAATAACATTTCTTCCAAACCTATTGTCATTTATGATTATGAGGTAAGATAATAGCCTTKCACTTAACTATTATTATTATTATTACTTCTGTAACCATGGGTGGCTATGAGTGCCGTCACTGTCACACGCTGAAGCTGTAGAGCAGCCAGCCAGCTGTTGAGGAAGAGCTGTGCAGTTGCAGAATACCCTGAGGGAGGTCCTCGAGTTGCTTGGCAGTGTTTTCCTTTTTTCTTTTGCATTATTTGATTGCACCTGTCCGTTCTGATCGCRTAATGAATCACTGAAACTCACAGTGGAGACACAATGTGTACTAAAAGACCAGGTCTCTGTCGTATGAGATGCCCACTAGATCAAGAGATGCTGTCACGTGCATTCAAGCCAATGCATAACATATGCAGGGTACTAAGCCATCCACTGACTATATATGCCTAAATATTTAGATTTACCACTTTACTAGCTTTAGATGGTGGATAATATCTTCTCAAAGTGTGAGATTTCAAGGCCAAAGCTTTAAATTGGTTTTATTTGCCTTCATCAGGCATCATATATTGCAGTAGCGTGAAACGTTAGGAGATGGTTGTGTTACCATTGGTCAGTAAAGATGGGCTTATCTCAGAGAATTGCTTTACTTGTACTACAGATTAAGAAAAAACTAAGCCCTGTCCCTGTTGAAACTGGGTGTTTCTGGGAAAGTGCTTTTGTTTAAAATGGGCAGAGGACACCCCTCATGCGCACTCATTAATGTATGTGAAGCACTTTGAAATCCTTGATTGGCAGGTGTTATGCCTTTCAGTCGTATTATTTTATTTTTTTTTTACTCACCACTAGTATCTGCAATTTGTGTTGGGTGCATCACTGCTTTATTTTAAGAAACCTGTCTTTTGTTATTTTCATATTTCGGAAAACAAGCCTGCTGTATGTGTGCGCATTCGTGTGACTGATTGATTGCCGTTAACACATAATTCACAGCTTTTGTTCTTATCCCACCAAAACTGGTCAGCATCTGACTGTTGCTGACATGTCGGGGAGCCTGTTGATTACACTATCAGTTTCACAGGTGGGTGCTTCTTGTTCAAAGCTTTCAAAACTAGAAAACGTTTAGCTAATGCCTTGCACTACATAAAGAGATCAAAAAGGTCTAAAAGCTATCTGCGAGTCTTCTGCTACAAGCAATTAGGATAATACTGAATCCATCCCAAATCACATAGTAATAAATATTTTAGCTATCCCTTAAGCATGTATTGACATTCAGGGCTGTCTGCTGGTAAATAAAACAATCAGAACTAAATTTCTGTTTGAATCTGGGCTATTCTGAGTCTCCAATGAGCAAAGATTTTTTTTTTTCTCTTTCTCTCTCTCTCTCTCTTTGTCTCCAGAGAAAATTACTGTCTGTCTGGAAACCAAGTTACAGTGCTAACTGAAATAGCAGCATGTTATGTATGGAACGGGGGTTAGGCTAGCAATTTTGCAGGGTCCCCTGGGGTTTCTTTGCCTTGTCCAATACAGAACAGAGCGCAGCCAACTGTATGTTTGATCAGAGGTGAATCCTGAAAAAACAGCAGGTCTCGACATAGGAAGGTGCATCTTCATGTGAACACCTCAGCAGGTATTTGGTCTTGCTGATCCATTGGGCCATGGATCTGAGTTTGTGTTGGAAAACTGAAGAGACCGGATTGTCTCCATGTTTTTTTTCATTCYTCCTGTCCTTCCATATATAATGTAATTGCAGTTCACTTTCAAAGCCAGTCAAATATGTCCACTGTGCGTATGTAACCCTGTGCAATTATAAATAAGCAAGCATGGACACCATAGAGGACTTTACAAATCAAAACACCTGAGTCATTCTAGCTCCTGAACTCCCTTTTTTTTAATAATTTTTCGTGCATAAATTGCGGCACCAGTATCTCTCCAAAGTTACGTTTAAAGTCGATTTTCTAGAAATTAGGTGTGTAGCTCATCTCTGAATGTAAACAGGAAAGGTGTTGAACTAGTTCTGTGGCATAACATGGGGAAATATCAACTCTGTAAGGTGTGAAGAGGCCCTTCAGGTGCCTCCTAATGTCAGTTCTAGTGATGACAATAGCCTGAAAATTGGCTTCAGAACATGCTACTGTGGCTTCCCTGAGTTTTTAATATACTGAGAAAGGCTCCGTTTACATGTACAGTTGTACTTGTCTTCCTCAAGTGAGTAATCACTGCAGCTGACTCTGTTGACCCTTTCTCACCATAATAAGGTGAGAAGGATTTGTCTATGTGAACAATGAAAAATTATTTAGCACAATGGGGCATCTCACTGCCAACAATCCTTTGAGCAGATTTATCATATACTGTCACATATGTGTTGTTCAGTATGGGATTTAAAAAATATTTTCCCACTCTTCAGCATCTGTTACTGTTTTCTTTAGCAGCACAGGTGTATAACAGTGTCAGCAAGACTAAGCAGATCTAGACAGGTTGGTCTACACCACAAAGTCCTGCTGCCATAGTCGTATCAGCTCAGAGTATGAAAAATTCACACCTTCTCGCRTTTCACATTGCTGTGCTGACAAAACCCAGCATACATCTATGCCAGCAGAAGATGACTCCCATTGGCTTTTGTTCAGAGAGCTTGATGCAGCTACCCCAGCAGTGATACCTCTCCATCAACATATGCTCCATCTTCACTGCGAAGTGAAGCTGTTGTAGCAGAGGCTCTGCAGTACATGGCCTCGCTGAGCCTGCAGTGCTCCAGCAGCCATCACTGAGCTTTCGTCAGTTGTTCATTTTATCTGGCTTAAGGGCTTATGAGAGCAAAACATTCAGGAGACTGGCCATAAGCAGTCAAGTGTTTTCAGATGCCTTTGGAGCCAGCTGGCCTCCTGTGCAGAGTCCATAATCAATACCCTTAATTATACAGACTGGGAGAGGAGGGCTGTACACCCTCGTATAATACAGGAACTATTGCACCTCTTTTCCAAACCATTAACCATCTTTGCACTTCATCACAGTAGTTGGGGGAGAGTGCTTCACTTTTCSTCGGCCTCTCCCATTTCACAGATCAAGGATCACGTATAGCTGAGCCCCTGCTCTGTTATGCCACCTTCACCTCCTCCTCCTGCCCTTGGCAAGACTTTACCGTCTTCTGGAGCACTCTGTCACCAGAAGTCAAACACTTCTTGGGATCAGCTCCAACAGCAAAATATATTTATTTATTTATTTACCTACCTGCAACAGATTTAGTCACACTTACTACCCCAGAAAATGTGCCTGGTCTCAGGTATTTATCTAACCTCTCTTAATAATCCTTGAAGGGAGACAACCATGCGAGAGGACACTTCAGCCTGCCTGGCTTAGTGCACAGAAGTAGATAGGCTGTACATGAGACTGGTTTATGTCTCTCTTTTGACTACAGCCTGAACAACCGGACATAAAATTTTTAGGGTCCAGGAAGGAAACCCAATGTCACAGGATASTATCTGAGACACTCTCAATTGTTAATGGTTCCCACCAGGTCTCCCTCTTTCCCCTCTGTCTTACTACTATTTCATTTCAGGACAAAAGAGAGTAAGGGACCTATTTTTTTTCCTCCGTCATAAGTAGGAAGCTGCTCTCCAGAGATATGTGCTTTCTTCACACCACATGGAAGTTGCTATGGCCAATAGTATATTTGTCAGCTGTGAAATAACTAAACCCCTGCCCAATAATCATGGGAGGCCCTGAGGGATATTGCTCAGTGATGGTTTGGTCTGAGATGTCAGAATGTCCCATGGAACAGAGAACAGCCTYGGCAGCTGCACAGCCAAGTGTGTCTAGGCAGACTGGCCAAATAATGTGACTAGGCATTTAACTGCTACTTCTCTAGGCAGCTACGTTGAGCTACGTATCGACGGCGTGAGGGTAGATAGAGCAACTTGTTATGGCATTCTCTAGACTTTTGGGTTCTTCGTATGTTTGGGGGTGTTGCACTGAAGAGAAAGAGAGACTTGTCAAAATTGCCCAAAAAATCATGAGGTCTTGTGTAATTGCTTGCCAGGTCGCATATCTGTGTGTAGTTCTAGCAGCATCCTTAGGAAGTACTAGCGCACGTAASAGGAAGACACTCTTCTTCTCCTTGGAACCACATAAATGACATACAAGTTCACCATGGCACAGGCTTCCCTGACACTTTTAACTTCCTAGTGAACAATTAGGTCTTTTGCTTCATAATTTAACTTCTTGTGGCTACATAAAATCTACTACTCTCTATCAAAATGTGCAAGCGTGCATGCTGGCACTGAATGGTTAAAAAGCTTGTTTTGCATAACTAGAACATAACCTTGGGAATTAATCTTCTTACTTATTAAGGCAAAAAAGTAATTGGATTTTCCTTCTCATAACTTTTCTTGGCTTTCCCACATTTTCTGACCCAATCATGAAAGAATGAAGCTATCTGGGCAAGCACTGGTCTCTTGCATGTTCTTCACAGGAATAATTAGTGATGTTTCACCAATTACCCTTTGCAGTTTTATAACAGGTTAGTTATTCCAAACAAATTTTTAAAAACACTTTTTGTGAAACCATTCTTCCGTATTTCAAGGCTCTTCATATTTTAGCTGTTACTGCCACCTTTCAAAGTCACATCTGTCAGAATTTAAGCTGAAGTAATGAGTTTGTTATTAAAAATGGAAAGAATCTTGAGAATTTCTGTTGTGCCACTGGAACTTGCATTAGCAAGGATCTTTGACTGGGTACCCAATCTCCACTGCACTTGAAATACAAAATAAATGACGTTGGGGAGTAAGTTACTTGTTCATTTTTATAGTCAGATCATGAGTAATTAAAAAAAAAAGATTTACTGTATCATTTCTGTTCCCTTTACTTGATCTACAATATTGCACAGTTGCTCTTGGTCCAATATTTGATCCAAGGCTTATAGGCTCTTTGGTTTAATTTGAAATTTGTCCATTAATTAAGAGGAAGAAAATGTAGTATAATGGGTAGAGCTGGGGACCAGGAATCAAAGCTTCTGAGTTCTTTCGGGCTCTGTTACTGACCGAGGAAAGTCACTTACATCTTCTGTCCCATATCGTCTCTGGGACTCACAGTATAATTATGCTTAAATGCCCCCGAGCACTAATGGGAAGGCTGATAATGGTGAAATGGAAAGTGCTAGCTTTCTCAAACTCCATAGAGATGTTTGGTTGTGGGTTTTAGGTCAAGTCCCTTTTAGTTTCTGCTGCTGTGCAGCTCATGTAATTATGGAAGAACATGCTGGTATCTATTATTTACATCTTTTTGAAGAAAACGTTCAACCAGTCTTTGACTGAGAATGATTTAGCATCAATAATGATGGAAAAGACAGAAAGGACCAGCTTGGTTTCTGAGATCCCAAAGCAGGTGGGCCCCTAAGAGGGGGAAGGAAAATGCTTTGTGCTGTGGAAGTGAGTATGTTGCCTATGAGTTACTGAAAAGAGGGAACGTGAGTGCCCTCCTGAAAACTTTAACCGAYGCTGCACTTCATTTTAACTGGATCTCTTTAAAAAAGAAATCAAACAAGCAAAGAAAAGAACCCTCTGTAAGAGCAAAGAAAGCAGGGGAATAAATAAGCAACAGGAAATACTCAGCACATCCCTGTCTGAGTCTTTCAGGGAACTCCATTTGTTGGAGGAAAAGCTGCAAATTAGGAGTACCCCAAAAGAGGCACTAGCGGGAGACAGTCGAGATCATTTTTCACTGCCAGGACTGCTCTGTGTTGTCTCTCCTTTTAGAACTCATCAGCAGGCATTATTACCTGGTGAAAAAATTTGTTTTGCAACTGATCCCGAGTCCTCATAAATCATTAATGCCTGGCTAAGCACAGTGTGAGCATTACAAATACTCTGAGAATGAGAGCCCGTTCTGATATAACCTTGTGTCCAATACTAATGCCTGCTAGTTATTTAGTAATACAGAGGGGCCTCAGCTAGGAAGATCGATGAATCAATGCAGTTTCCTGACTTCCTTCTCTTTTCCACCTGCCTCTTTGCTTTATGATTCAGAAACTGAGCTGCAAAAAAAAAAAAAAAAAATACATGGCTGTTCGTAGTCATGTTTCTGTGGAGGGCAGTATAGCAAGTTGGGGAATGAGGAGGGAATTACCTCCTCCAGATAACTATAGGAAAACGAGAAGCTTCAGGTTCTGATTAGGGCTTGTTCTGGTTTCTGTCTTTTATGAGCCAAATTGCACCGGTGCTCCAGACCTGCGTTTCGTGGTGTGCCTCCCTTAATGAATGCACGTAGCATAAAGCCCACTGAGGTGTGCAAAGAGCAGAGGGAGAAACCGTACCCAGGAGCTGAAGGATTGGATGTAATTAAAGGTTGCTCCGTAAAGCCCAAATAATCAGTCCATTACAGGGAGAGCTGTTTGGGGACGTGGCTGCTCCCACCAGCTCTCCTGGTGGACTCAGAGAGCCCAGCGCCCATCAGTGCAGTGGTTGCACTTTGTGCCTCAATATTTGGCAATCTCAGCCACTGTCGTGGTTTCAAGGATGGTCTCTACTATCCAGCTCACACGGAGCCCACCTCCAAAATCCCCCAGCCCGTTCAGAGCCTAGTTTAACTCTCTTTCCACTCCTCTCCTGCTGTGCGGGAGCCCATTTACGTGGCTTGCATGCACTTGCTGTCTTTGAACATTAAGAATAATTGATCATGGGCTTTAAAAGGAGGAAATGGAATGAAGCGAAATGGAGATTGACTTCTTCTTGCATAAGTGTAATCTTAAACTTGTATGGCTTAGTCCTGATTGGAGCCCTTGACATGAAAGGACGATTGTGCAGGGCTGCCACTGAGACTACAAAAAAGGAAGGAGATTGAATAGCAGCGTAGGAGAAGTGCAAGTGTAGTGGATGGAGGAAAGTGGATGGGCAAATTTGAGCACAGAAATGACAGAAAACAATGAAAAAAGTGAAATTAAGTAGGGGATAACAGAGAATATCTGAAAGTTTAGAGGGAAAAAGTAACTGTCTTTAAGGCATGAAATGATAGAAAATTGGTCTGCAAGAAAATGTAGTTGCTGTAAGTGAAAGTGGAAAAATGGGCCAAGACAGAAAAAAAAAAAGCAGCACATACGTGAAAAGGGAGATAAAAATATTTCCTCCTCAGTCCTCTCCAAAAAGATGCAAATAAGATCTAGTGCTGCGCTTGTGAAACCAAAGTTGATGGGCGCTCTGACCCTAAATCAGACGAAACACCCGCTGTGTCCAGAGTTTCCTTGATCTTCAGCTGAGGCCTGAAATGTTCCTGGCCAAGCCAGATGGCAGCACAAACCTGACGCTCTTCTGAGGAGGAGGGAACATTTGGATCCCACTTTAACTTTCACATTTGCTTGAAATACATCATTGTATTTTGGCTCAAATAGATTCTTGACAAATAGTCCCTGCCATGGCACCCACAGGCCAGAGCGGTTTATTTTCCTCTATTAGAGATGTGACACGAGCCCGCTTTCACTTCCGTGCCCTCTCTAATGATCTGCTTGCTCTCTGGAGAGCGCTGACCCGTTCCAGCACAGAATARTTAGCCTTTCAGGCACTACTGTGTTCCCATTAAATAGACACAAATGTGCAAGGTGACATTTATTTACTTAGGCCTGGGAAATGTGCGCCCAGATGTTGGGGGTTGGGTGAACTTCCRTTTCTTTTAATGCAGCGTGGTATATTTGCATGCGCTCCTCTTGTTTAACCGCTGGGCACTTGGCTGAAATGATTCTTGCTGAGTTTCACTGGAGGAGCAGGGGGAGTAAAAAGAGATTATTTGGGTCTAACTCGATTTTGCCGGAAGGCCCTTTGGCACTGCTTTGGCAATACAGTGCCGAAGCCTGACAGCGGCTTTAAATGCAGTTATAGTTACACACTCTTCAGGTCCTTTTACTTTGTGTAAAGAGAGCCTCCACGTAAAGAAATACTGTTGATTTACAGATCTGTCTGAAGAGGAATGTGTTGAGGGTGTTACATGGAGAAAATGAGAACCTTGACCTATTGCAAACATAAAATAAAACCAAAATCCTTTAGTATTTAAAATCAGCTCTTTTATCATCTTGATTACTGGCTTCTGAACCGCCAGACTGTTGCCCAGGTGAAAAGTATATTATTCATCTTGATAGCCACTTTGGTCGGCAAACTTGGAGAGAAGTCTTACCCTTAAAAGTCCAGCCGGTATATAAAACATGTAGGTTGCTTAGTAGTATACATGCAGACATGACGACGTGGCATGCTCCTATTTCATTCGGTTAGTGCCAATAGGCTGTGTAACAGGAGGCATCGCGCAAGGTAGGTGCTTTATTGCAGGATGGAAACACTTTCTTAGGTTATTTTAATCATTACGATTCTTTCATGATGTGTGAAAGTTGATTGTTGCTGTAAATGAAGCCATTGAAGGCTGAAAAATAAAAATGCTGTGACAGTAAAAATCCTCAGAGTGCAAAAAACGGGAGCTGCTATAAAAGGCAGAAATTTGTTCTCGGTATGAGATTATTTTTTAGCATGAGGATGCTTTTAAGCTAATTTTGAAACAYATACAATTGTAGTCTATACAGTGGAGGTATATTGCAAGATGCATTGATAATTTGGTTAATTTTTTATTCACTGTAGTTTAATATGTTATTTATAGAGTACTTTGCATCCTTTTAACTGAGAGGCTTAACACTTTTTTATTATGTATGAGTTAAGGATATGTTATTTTTGCAGGTCTTGTGATTTTATTATTTTGACCCATATCCAGTCCATATTACATCATAGTACCATATTTTCACTAATATTATTCCAGTATGTTCAAAACTTATTTGCATTTGGATAGAAATTCATTAGCTCTTGATTTTTCTTATAACAAATTATTTTCAACTTTTCTGTGATAATGCATTCTCTGTGTTTCTGATTTGCTGATGCTGAAATATTTTGATTTTGTTTTTAACTCTTCCAAATTTAGGATTGTTTTTGCTTTTTTTCTGTATATATATTTCTGTTGTTTAGACCTACTGGTTCCCGCTTTTTCTTTTTTTTTTCTTTTTAGTGTGTTATGTTTGTAACTTCTGACTGTCTGTGTTGAGCCAATCTTACCAACAAAAATATCAGTTGTTTCCTGTTTCTCTACTTCTTTACAAAAAAAAATAAAAAATAAAAAGTAAAAATAAAAAAACTCTTAATGGGAACCCTGGCACTGTCTGTCTTCTCTGTTCTGCAGAAATGTTGAAGGAGTTGAACCAGCAACGCAGAGCGAAAGAGTTTACAGACCTGAAAATTATTGTTGAAGGCAAAGAGTTTGAAGTCCACCAAAATGTTCTAGCTTCCTGCAGCTTGTATTTCAAGGACCTGATTAAAAGGTTTGCCTTCCTTCCAGCTGTGATCTGCTCTGTTCTTTTGTAGGGCGCATTTGTGTCGCTTTTTTTTCCTCCCCTCTCTTGCAGGTTTATGAAGATTGAATCTCCTGTCACAGAGCCAGTAGCCATTCTTTCCACCTCCTCTGAATGTATTTCCAAACCGAGCCTCAGATCCATTCGTTACACATCTGACTCGTACAACGTAATTATTTCTGACCGGTAGYGGCCTGTTTTGGCCGAAGAAAGTGTTCCACCACTGAGAGATTTCAGATTAAAACAAAACTGCTAAAAGTGATTCAGGCCACAACTGAGAATTACGGCTGTCCATGTTTTCAAGGGACTTGTCACGTACTACCAAAGTTTGTCCTTTGGGCTGCGATAAGCCATCGGCATGCTGGTGAATGGTGCTGGGGCGCCATGCTGATGAAATATTTTGAGTATGTTAATCCCTTCACCCTGAAATCTTTGTTATATGCTATGTGTGGCTTTTATGGGCAAAGGGATTGATATTTTTATTATTTGGGGACTTTTAAACGAAGAAAAGGCAACAGATGAATTTGTCTAGGAAAAATTGGAAAGAAGACAATTTGGGGGAAATGCTTAGCTCAGTCTGCATGTTAGACTAAGAGTAGTTTTCTCCTACAAACACTTTGCTTTAGCTTAGGGTAGGTGTAATGTGTACATTTTCTACACGTCATGTCTCCGCCTTTGYATTTTGCCCCCTCTGTTTCTAGCTGATTGATTCTAAACAGTGCATGATAATCTTTTTTTTCCATTACATTGATTTTTCAATTTGTATGCTTCATATACTCGCATAGGAATAAATTGGTACTCTCGTATTATTAGTAAGTTAGAGTAGCAAGTAGGGAGAAAAAAAACATGAGGATAACTTTCATTTTTCTCTCAATCATCAGCAAATTAATGCAGCTGCTGATTTTGCCTTGCAGTATTTTCCTGAGCAGACTGAGCCTGGACTGTGCTAAAAAATGGGATTAAAGAACATTTTGCTTGCTTCAAATCCTGTATTTAAATTTTGCCAACTAACACAATAGTGACTATATTTTATTTCAGGATGGCATATTGGCTGGTATCTCCTTTCAGTGTATTATGTCCTTTTGCACAAAGCTGTTTTTATAATTATGGATATATATTACATTTCTATGATATAACTGTGCTGCCTTATCAATTATTCATAAAAAATATGTTGGCCTAGGAAGCATGTCTTTTCCCCTCTGTAAATCTAATGATTGCTAGCTGTAGCTATGCCAGATCTCTCCTGTCCCTTCTCTTCTGTCTGCTCATTATTATTTAATAGTTAAGGTTACAGTATAGACTTTTTAGAGTGATAAGGTAAAGAGTCTATAGGGAAAGGAGCTCTTAGAGTCAGTTTATAGAAATACAGTAACTGACTGGCCAAAGACTGTCATTTGGATTTGGCTACAAAGACGTCTGTGTGTGCAGAAGTCACCAGGCAGCATCTATTTCTAGATGCACACTGAGAGGATTATTGCTGCTTTATTATTTAATTATTGAGTGGAGATATGCTTTAGATTGAACACTGCTTAATATGCACTCATTTAAAAACAAACAAAAAAACTTTAAAAATGCTCTGAAAAGGGACTCTATGAAAGCAAAACCCTTTATTTCAGCATTTATTGTCTTTCAGGGGCTCACATGAGACTCGGGCAGTGCAAGAGAAAAATAGGGAGAGGTTTATCCCATTTGCCAGCTCCACCACTTTTTGCCTTCTCTCCCATCATCAACAGCAATAAATATTCCAGAGGTCAATTTGTGTCCTCAATCAGGTCTTGTCATCCCAGCTGTCTTCCATATATAGCCTCAGTGGCACACATGTAACCTTGATGAAGGCTAATGGAGTTGCACAGGTGTATTCAAGGCAAAAATACCTTTATTGCTGATGATGATGCTTGAACGGGGAAAAATCCAGCTTGATGTCTAGTTGAGTTTGCAAAGCTGTCAGGTGGGGAAAAATAAATATTCATCTGTAAACTAAGCAAATGTGTTCTAGTGTCTTTGCAAGATGATAAACCTGGGGCTGTGGGGTGAAATTTCTAAAGACTTGCTTTTTAGAGGATACTGACACTGCAAAGCCTGGCCCTTTTAGAAACCCCATCAAGTCAATGAAAGTCAAGGCACTTAACTTGCAGCAGGCACTCAGTATTTGGTAGGGTCATGCCATTAATAGTGCAGAGTCATAATAGTTCACAAAATCAGTATGTTTATAAATATAACATATCTAGAATCCTCTCCTGATATTTGTTAACAGCTCCTTTGAGATGATACTTAAAGTTAAATGTGATTTACATTACACTCTTTGTATTAGCATAAAATCAAAACAAGAAATGGCATTTTTTTAGCTGAAAAGTAAAGGAGATCTCTCTATGTTAAACATAATATAAAAGACATTTTAACCAGTGTATGCTAGGGTTAAACTCTGATGCCATTCCAACTGAAGGCAGAATCGTTTGCCAGAGACATCAATGGGAAGACGATGTAGTCGTAAAGATGCTGTATGCATTCGTATAACATGCAGAAAAAGAATTGTATATTTTCAGTGTATTTACCTCATCTGTTCTTTGCCACAGGCTAATTATTCTTAGCCTCATGTTTTGCCATTGATTCCTCTGCGTGTTGCTCTTGGTATCTGATGGTAAGATAGCAAGTGGTGTCTCAAAAGGATAAAAATGAAATGTTCAAAAACAAGCGAGATCAATTATCCCCTCCTCAAAGAACAAAATATAGACAAAAAGCGTAAGAGAAATAGAGTTGTTGCCCGTCTCGAGTAAGGCTATCTGAAGACAATCAGTCATTGTATTAGTAGGGAAAAAACGTGTTGTTTATATTGCACTGTAGTGAAAAGATAATTGGGTTTGACTGAGCAAAACAATTTTAAAATTATTTTTTGTTCATGAAAGGCAAGGAGAGCACACTTTGAGCCCCCTTGGTTTCTCAGAAAAAGGTTAATCCTGCAGTGTGCTGGTCCAGAGCCGGAAAAGTTCTTGTTCCATGTGCTTTATCTTCAAATACATGGGCACGGCCCTTCTGAGGTTGGGCTAGCCCAGTCCCGAGCACGAGCTATCACCTTCCCATGCTGAGCACTGCTCTGTCAGAGACGGGTTAACCAGGTGCCATCGGGAGCTGAGCAGCACGCGAGCTGAGGCCAGAGCCCACAGTCATCGCTTTCCCGGCAGCAGCTGGCCATGTAAAATACTCCCAGTCCTTTTCAGTGCAAAGTCATCTGGAAAGGATGAGGTGTACTGGGAAATGCTCCTGTAGTCTGGCCCGCTTTGCTGTGCCCTGTGCTCATGAAAAGAGAAGAGACGGGTGGAGAGGAGGGATGGGGAAGGATGCCCAAAGATGGTTGGACATATTGCAATAACCCCAGGGGCCATGAGGATATTGCTAACAACCTCAGGAACAATTTTACGCAATATTAAGCATCAAACGTATTTGAGGAGTACTGGGTTTCCTTAAGTTCTCTCTTGAAAGTATATTCTTTTTCTGGTGAATATTTAAGCTTGCTTTATGACAGACCTGGGGTAGAGTACTTGCTCTTGCTGCTTGTTTCTTCAGGCACAGAGTCTGTAGAGAAGTTAGTATACTTAGTCTGGGCTTGGAAAAAGCATGTGGTTAGTCAGCTTCTTCAAACCCTGACCCATACAAGGTTACTGCAGTACAGGACTGTAGGAGAACATGGATGTTAAATAGCAGCGGGATGGGGGTCCATCCCGTAAATAGTATCTATGTATTTTGAGTGCATGCTTTAGCTGGCAGCCCAAGCCTGAACTCTGCCCCACTTTGCAAGTGCAGCTGAACTCCACATTAGGCAGATAATCTGCTGGGCTGCAGGGTTCTACCCCTTCTGAGTGTAGCAACACTAAAAATGGGTGCACTGCACCCAGCTTTGGCTGCCACCAACCAGAGTTGGTGCCATTCTGCCTGACTTGGGCCTCTAATTTGCACCTACATTTTAGGTACTTAATAAATCAGCTTTCCCAAAGCAAGGACCTAGCTTCTGGTACAGGCAAAGACAAGGAGCACCTTGAAGGCTTCCAGAAGGAGATCTTGTTCCCTGATTCAGGTACCGAAGTGTAGGCAGGTAGGAGATCCCCCTGGAGTGATCACAGGTGCTTGTTTCTCTCTGTTAGTCAACTAACATTTGGCCCCAAGTTTGGCATCTAAGGCAAGTTAAGTCTAAACTAGCCGTCTAGACTCCTGCTATGGTCAGCAGAGAGAGAGACAGACCTCCTCCAGGGGGCAAGTCAGCTCACCATAAAATAAGTATCTAAGATATGAGATGAAGGAGGAGTCCATCTTCGCTATTAATATGGAGAGACCCAAGGTGCCTTGCCTAGGCTGTTTGCTTCAACTGGGTGTTGCATTGCTTACTGCAGGTGTCCAGCCTCAGCTGCCTGTCCAGGCTTCCTCTGCAGTCGTGGAGGAAGGTGGGAACGTCCAGAGGGTAACGCATCCTGCCTTAAAATAAGGAGCATGAATTGCCTGCTGGAAGTGCTCACTCTTTGTTGTCCGCAGAGGAAGGCTAGTCACCCAGCTTCAACTGAACACCTGAATTCTAGCCAGCTAAAAGTACATGAACGATTCCTTGAATGTTTGACTGAATTGGCATGTGCTTATAATATGTACATAGAGTTTAGAAGTAGGTCAAGATCTGTCCGAAACCCCATGTCCCAAATGCCCCTCTCTCAGAACTCAGATTTTGCTATTTAGGCCAGTACTGTAGTTACAGCTCCTTGGTTTAGGGAAGGAGAGAAATGAGCTCGGTGGGTTCGTATCAGCCCTAGAAGAAAGGGGTGGAATATGTGTGCATTCAGTAAGGAAGGAAGCAGTGGAAAATCCCATGAGGAGGCATCATTTTTTCCAGATGCATTTGGGATAGACAAGCACAGCTGCTGGGTAAAGGGAATGTTGGAACAACGTGAGTTTCACCGGAACATTTTAATTTGGTGCTTTCTCCTTCTTAATCCAATCCGAAGTGCTGGAAACTGTACCAAATGTGTCATTAATAATAGGAAGTACTTGACATAAAAGTCTCTTCTTGGCCCAAATGCTGACTTTTATAAGCAGACCTCAGTTTTCTTTCTCCATGGCCAGTTACTAAAGTCACTCAAATCCCATCCTCTAACCTTTATCAAGGTTGGCTTTTAATGGTGCTTTCTAACTTTGAAGCCACTATGGCTGGCTAATTCCAGTAGCAGCAAGCTGTGAGACACATACACGAAGAGATTCAGTCGCAAAGCAAACAGCTTTGATGCAGTGTAATCCAGCAATGTTATGTTCAGCCTTCTTTTCCGAAGGAGCAGAGCCAGCGAGTTCCTGGCCAAATTGCTTTTCCAGGATACCTTGCCTCCTTTTGCAAGTGTTTAGGGTTTGGGGTTTTTTTTCTGTAAAATAAAAAAGAGGATGCAATTCTCTTTTAGGGCTTGAAAGCAGGGCAGGAAGGCAGGAGAGGTAAAGCAGTTAGGGTGGGAGGGTCATGTTTCTTTTGCTTTACACCCACACCAAAGCCAGAGATGTCGTTCTGCATTTTACACCACAGTGAAGAGAGGGAGCATTTGGATGCAAGACAGAGAAACCTGCCTCTATCCATCTGAAACAGCCTGACAAAACTGCAAAAGCATTTAGGTGTCTGGAAAACAGACTGTCTGGTTTGTGTTTACGTTGTAAAAAGCCCAAAATGAGAAATAGCAGATGAAAGAAAAATCTACTCTTAGTGACCCCTTCGTGTTTTCCTGCTTATTAAGAACCTTGCTTTTAACTCCAGTGGAGAAGTAGGCAGCATTTCTACATCTGCATTCTTCAGTGCCATTGTAAAATAGAATAAATCTGGAAACAAATTATTATATTTCTTTGAAAACAGAGAAGTAGGGAGTTAAAAATACGATGTTTGTTCCAGGTGCCAGTAGAGGTATATTGTACACAGGCAGTGTCAGCGGTTTCTGCTAAACCATTTAAAGCGGTCTAGGAGAATGGGAGGCTGCATGGGGACATAAAATATTCGGTTCCCTTCATTGCCGGGGCGGAGGTGTAAATTATGCTAGGGGTGACATTTTCTCTTAAACAAGGAACTCCAAATTGCCGTGGGTCGGGCATGAAATTCTGGCACGGGAAACAGCTTGCAGCTTTCTGGGGCCCCTTGCCTGCGAGGGCGCAGCGCTCCCACCCTGCGTTGCAGCGCTGGCTGCTCGCGCTCAAATTTTGCAGCTGCCAGGCCCTGGAAAACGTGTTTTCATCAAGGAAAAATGTCTGGGCTTCTACGTAAACGAGCCGCAGGTTATGACTATTTAGCCGCGCCGAGCTGCCGGGCTGAGGACCGCCGCGGCAGCAGCGGGCGTCCCAGCCGGGCTGGTGGCAGCGGGGCGAGCAGGGCTTGCGCTGGATGTCGCCTCTGGCTTGACGGATGGATAAACGCCCCCTGGCCCGGTGAGGGGGACCGAAGGGGCTCCTTTTCGAGCCTCGAGGTGCAGCACAGAAATTCAGCCACTGCTTTGTACCGGCAGCCACTTGCAGAGGCGCCRTGCAGGATCGCTTAACCTCTCCTGCGCTGCCAGCATCGCTGTTTACTGTAGCTGGGGCTTCTCCCGCACATAATTTCTAGACCGAACTGCAAATCTTGGCAATCTTATCTGAGGACTGACAGACTAATCACCTCGCTTGCACTCGCTCCGGCTCGACCTATCTGCGAGCCGTGCTGCTGTCATGCAGCCTCTCATAAGATGCTGATGCGCGTGACCTACCTATACTTATATCTCCCGGCCCTGTCGGGGCTTGACTCTGTTGAAATTTCGGGGCGAAAGGGAACAGTTATCTAACGAGGTCCAGTTAAAACTAAGTGGATCAAAGAGGGAGGAACAAAATAACTCGCACGACGTTGCTGTGTTCTTGAAAGCTGTCATTTTGGGCCACTTCCAAAAGCCAGAGTTGCCCTAAAATGAGCATAATCAAATCTCAGGCTCCCGAATGCCAGCAGGTAGCTCCAGGGATCAGCAGCTCATTTCCTTTTATTTAAATCATCAAGAATTAGCCACTGCTGGACTGGGATAATGGATGGGAATTAATATGCCCAGGTTATGATCATATCAGATCATGATCCTGTCTTTTTGCTCGGTTAGCGCTGAGCTTCAGTGATTTAAATACTCGGAGCAGTTCTGCGGGTTGGCGTGGTCCGGGATTGATGGGCTGAGCCAGCCAGCGCCGTCACGGGAAGAGCGACCTGCCCTTTCCCAGATACACCGCGGCCGTCGGTTATGCGGCAGAATGCTTTTTATTCCTATCCCAAGCCCAGGCTGGTTCTGCATATATCAGAGAAATATTCTAGCAATACCCCGTAATGGAGCGACGAAGAACCGGTGCCTAACAAAATTAATTCTAATTACCGAAATGCTGATTGGGATCTTTGGGCGCTACCATAATCGTAGTAGTAGTAATAAATAATAATGGTGGTTATCATTATTTTATTATTGTTTCCCCTCTAGACATTGCAGTGATGAGAAGGAGCCTTGGATAGACTTACCTAGATAATTACTTGTATAAATTTCACCACATTCCTAATAAACAGATTTATTATCTGCATAATACCAGCTCTCTGCTAAGCTATTTTTTGAGGATGTAATAATATCATTAAAGCAAATCAGATATGAGCTGGTTAAGGGGGTGAGCTTTAAGTTTGACGAGAGAAGAATTTTGTTTAGTCTGTCATTTTATTTTAAATCTTCCTTCCCGTCTAATCCACCAAAGCCCGCTCRCATCTTTTATTTGCCTTTAACAAATAGTAGTTCTCACCTCAGGCTATTTTGCCACTTTTTTGCTGAAACAGGCTGCCAGAGACACTTGCAGGCAAGTGAGCTCCAGCACTGTTGATAAGGTGGCCCAGTTTTTGCATTTCTCCACCCGCATCTTGTGAGCTTCGGTTTATGCTCAGTCGCGAGCAGAAGTCTGGGTGATGAAACGCTGTTCTTCCGAGGGCGCCGGCCGGTCGGCTCCTTCATGCGCTCGCTCCTTGTCCAAGCCAGCATCTCGAAGCTCGGCACCTTCTTGCTCTGGTCCCAGCGGGGAGGCAGGTCGGTGCCTCCGGCCGCCAGCCCGGCGCCGTGGCACTGCTCGCAGCCGCCGCCAGCCCGCTCCTGCCCGCGCAGCCTCGCGCGGCCCCGCGGTTGTGTCCTCGCTTTGAGTAGCACCAAGAGCAGATGGGTTTTGCAGAGTAGACGAACGAGTGGATCCTCTTAGTTTGCTTGGCTTTCTGCTGGCCGCACTGTTTCTTAACCAGAGCATTTGCTGGGAATCCCCTTAGCTGGAAATGATCACTTATGTGATGGCGAATTAGCCGAAACTGCTAGGGCAGGTGCAAATTCGCGCCCGTGAATTTTCCTGATTTTGTTCYGATAGAGCAGGTGCTAGCAGACAGCATTTGACCCAGTAAGTTCAACTGGTCTTGCCAAATTTGGTTTGCCTGGGATAGGGAACGTTGTTTGTATCAGCATCCTGGTAAAAAAGCAAGCAAATGGATTTGTTGGTCAGGGAAATTTTCGTGACAAATTTGCAAGCCTCTGTTTAAACAATGTAATTTATTTAATCTTGTGATTTTACTAGTCCTTTACCATAATCATACAATAGCATCATTACACTACATGTTTTCATCTCTCATGAGACAGATGGATAGTGGCTGAGGCTCAAAGRTAATATTTATCTACAAGATAGTAAAATGAAGGCAGAGATTTGTAAGTTAATACATTCAGAGCTGATAAAATAATTCCAAAGGAGAAGCAATGCTAGGGTATAATTTATTTTTTTAAAATCCTGTTTAACAGAACATTCAGTGCCTTATGACATACATATTGCAATGATGGTGCTCTATAAATGTCCTTTGCTGTCATCATTTACATGATTGATCACCTTGCAGCTGCATAAACTTGAATAACTCAGTAAATAACCTGCTACCACGGTATGGGTATGCATCTTGGGGTGTGTGTTGTGGAAATGCATGTTGGTATATTTGTGCATCTATACATTTATACCTCATGAGCCTGTGATTACGCAGGATGATAAATCAAGCTCTTAGGTGTGAAAAGGCGCTTTCCGTGTAGAGGGCAGTGTCTGCTCTGTTCTCAGCTGGAGGTTGGCTATAATGCAACTAAGTTTCTCTGTTGCCTCTCCCGAGATAAATACACATGTGGTTTCTGAACCATTTAATAACTTTGATGATGATGAAAAATCCAATAGTGGCCAGTTAAGCTGCAGCAACACTGCACTCTTTTTTTTGCCTGGAGTTTCAGTGCCTTGAGGATTATGTTCCACAGTAAACAAGATATTCGGTCTAAATTGTATAGACTTGAACAGGAGGTTTTAATGAATACGTAACTAACAGACTCTTAAGCCTCATGAGAAGCTGCCAGTCCCAGTCTGGAGTCCTTTCGTCAGTAATCAAAGTAATTTGACAGAGGTAAAAAGAAGTAGCTTCCATTCATTTAAGTGCTTCATCTTACATAAAAATCATGGCTTTCCTGGTTTCCGTAGACCAACATGCTGTTCGGGAAACAAAGCAACTTCATTTGGACCGAAGCCTCYGCAGGGGCTTTGCTCCGTGCCGGGAGGGCGCAGCCCCGAATCACGGGTCAGGATGCTCTGCAAGGGGCAGCCCGGCACAGTGCCACCACCCCGTAGCCTCCCGGCAGATGGAGCCTGTGGTTTTGGCGGAGGATATTCAGACTGTGCTGCCCCAGAATGCCATGGTTTGGATCAGGGCCTAAGGAATGGACAGTCAGAGTAGCGCAAAACTCAAACATACCTCATAGCTTTGAGCCCGTGGCGCAGCGAGTCGTGCGGCTCCGGCTGTAAATTGGTGTCCCAAACTCCGCTGGCGCTCCCGTTCCCAGCGAAGCAGGCCAGGAGAAGCTGAACCAGCTGTTCCCCGCCACTAACGTACACGTGCGTCAAACGGTGCACGTTTTTTCCTGCTCGCTCCGTGCAGATGGCTCCATTTTGAACATCCAGAATTTGTTTTGACTCAGAGACTATAGCTGGTAAGCGGAGGGTTGCCCGGCGGCTGGGCGCCCATAGGTAACTCCTCGCGCGTGAGCAAGAGTCGAGCGCGGCTGTAG
This sequence comes from Apteryx rowi, assembly GCF_003343035.1. Lineage (NCBI taxonomy): Eukaryota > Metazoa > Chordata > Aves > Apterygiformes > Apterygidae > Apteryx > Apteryx rowi. The sequence continues at coordinate 1,034,876 of NW_020449074.1, read as the reverse complement.
CCCGGCCGCCAGTCAATCACAGTAGCGCTGCAAGCCAGACGAAGGCAGCCTGTCCAAACMGTGGGGAAAGTCGGAATTAGAGGCGGTGGCATTGTCCATATATTGACAGATTGAAATGCTAGCAGCGTTTCACTTGCGCAGCTATTTTAGCCCCGGCTCTAAATGCTGTTTTGCAGCTCTAAGCGTCTCTCTAGTAGCTGCTGGGAACTGGATCGCGCAGAAGTTCTGTTAAATGAACATGTCGATAAGAATAATGCAGTGCAAAGGCATAGATACACATATCTATATTTATAACTCAAGACGCAGAAAACTCGGTTGCATCTCTATTAAGCACGAAACCACGAGCGCCGATTCTTGTCTGTGCATGTCGTATGTATGGAAATGATTTTCAAGGACAAATGGACACCACAAATACAAAGGTCTCGACTTTTTTTTTTTTGTGAGATACAGCTCCTAATCTTGCAGACTAGGCTTGGGAGATTTTCTTTTCTTCTGTCAGGATTTAAACATTTTAGATCTTTTGTATATATTAACTAAAAGAAAGGGACACTAGTTTTGTTTTGTCATTCAAGCTATCTTTTGCTTTAAAAGGCTGCCTGTGCTTTTGTCTTCTCTAGTTTAAGCAATTAAGTTGAAGGATAAGTAGCCAGCATATGCTCAGAGGCCTCGGCTTTATTTTATTAGACCTAATTATGCCAGAAAATGCAAAACTGTTTTTCAGTAACTCCGCCATATCCATTCAGCATGTACGTGTGCTTCCTGCTTATCTGTTGGTTCAGTTCTGCTTGCACATTGTCCAGGTCTATCACCTTGCTGGGGAAAGACATGATTTGTAAATCTGAAAGAATTCCCCAACAGCTACCATAAAATTAAGCTGTTAAAGAGCTCTTGTAGCTTGTTCAAATGTAGACCTAAACAAACCTCTTTGCTGTTTAGCCCAAGATAAATCTTTTAAAACTCCTGCTCTAAATCACTTCCTAATTTTAATGAGTTTATATATCAGCCTTTGCCAGATTTTTGCTGTAGCCATTCTCTAAGATTACAGCAATGATAAAGTAAGGACTAAAATTGTTTATTACATATTATTCTTTGGAAGCAAACTTTTCCCCCCAGAGGCTTTGGGAGAGTTATTGATTTTCTGCCACCAAGTGAAACGTGTGACCTTTATAATATGAGCAATGATTAGAAGGCCAATAAAATGACATCATTCCATTTAAACTCTAGAGTTCGCACAGCAAATAACAAAATGTGCCACATTTAATGATGTCCATGGACAATAAGTATACATTGCCTGGTATCAAGTGAGCCTGAAACACCAAGCAGCCAGGCTATCGGCTCCCCAAAATGCCCTGTGTTTTGCCAGGGGCGTGGGGAGCAGGAGTATAGACCAGGGAGAGCTATAGCCCTTCGCAGCTGATAAGGCAAGAAGTCGATAGAAATTTTAGGTTTGGCATTTCTGAGAGCAGACTTTTCTAGATGTTTGCATCTACCGGTGCCGCAGACAAAACCCCTGCTGATGTAAGTCGTGTAGGACCAGATATTTGGGGCATGATTGTATGCATTCATGCCTGTTTTCCCCTAATCAAGAACATATGCTTTTCTAAATAGAACAGAATATTCTATTCTAAATAGAAGAATTTAGAATTTAGAAAAAATTCTAAGTCAAATAAATCTCATCATTGTAATACAGCTTTGGCCAATTCGCTGCAGTTGCTCTAGAGTAACTGAGAGACAGATATGTTCTAAATATATGAARCATAACTGCACAGAGGGTATTGATTTTATAATGCATATTAAAATAAGGAGTGCAGAAAACTGTTTTAGTGAGGCTGAGAAAGGGATTCTACAACCTGATTTACTGAATTGATGTCAGAAAAGAAATTTATGGAATTTCTGTATTTCTCACTTCAGTCACATAAGTCTGTTTCCACACATATTTTTTTTCCTCTGTTCCGTCAAAAACTCATTTTTGACCCGTTAGGACCTGCTTCAGGCAGGTCTCCAGCCCCTAAGTGTTTGCTGCTTAGAAAGCCCAAGCAAAACAGCACAGGCCTCTCAAACCACCATGGAGGAAGGCACGGGGACAATTTTCTCTCCCATTTCTGGCTCATTGTGTAATATCAATAATCTCAGTAGCTTTGTATTATACTTGCTGTAAGTGGCTCTAGTGATTGATTAAACACCTTAGCTTTTCTTTGGCATTTAATCAATTGCAGCAGCAGTTTATTGCTTGGTATATTACAAAGTAAAAGAGATTATTACTTAATTATTCTGAAAAAATAGCAGCTTGCAGTTGTTGCTAACATCGGTACGTGTCTGTTGGGCCGCGGGTGTAACATCACGTTTTGCTCCGTGCCGGCTCCTGGAGGCCTGGAGCCCCCCAAGGAAAAGCGAGCGGTTCCCRCGGTCGCTGCTGCCCCGTCACACGCAGTCGTTCCCACGGCCGTCGCCGGCGCGGAGGAATTAGTGCCATAAATAAATAATTGCTCACGGCAGGGCTTCGCACCCTGCAAAGAGCCCAATTCTGTCACTTGCTGGGTACCTCCAAATTTCACTTAAATTATTAGGCAAAGCCCTTATTAATCAGGCCCGCGTGAATGCGAACTCGCTGTCGGGTACTAACCGCTTACTGGAGGCAACCCAGCAAGCAGCGCATCGGTAGCAGGCAGGCTTTTCGATAGCCCTGGGTGCAGCACCAGATGTGCACGCCGCTGGAGATAAATCAGATATGGGGGATGTTACTGCAACGTGAGGGTGAGGGAGAGAAAACAACATTGTGTGACATCCTCTTGAGGATCTAGGAAATGGCAACTCCTCTGTTGTCACACGTGAGGTTTTCTGCCTGGAGCACACAGTCAAAGCCATATGCAAGGAAAGAAAGTGCAGAAAGACAGGGATTCAGGGTAGCGTACACACATATGCATGTTGGGACACCACAAGTACCACGATCAGTATATATTCTTTTTTCTGCTTGTGGAATGGCGTCTAACCCAATGGCATGCCCATGCAAAGGGACAGGCCAATATTCAGAATAAAAAAAATGGGGTTCAGTGCCTTGCTTTGCCACTGACTTTCTGTATGATCATAGRCAAGTCTCTTTGTTTCCCTATGCCTCAGTTTCCCTTTTGGGAATGGGAGTAACAGTTGTTCACTACCTTAGAGAAGCACATGAAATTAAGGACTGTTAGCTGCTCCTTCATTATAGTAATGGAAATCATATAAATACTTTAAATAGCTAAATCTTTAAGCCCTTGATCTGCCAAAGACTCCTGTTAACTAAAAACAGAGCCCTTGACTTGAACAGGGCCAGTAGATGAAAGATCAGTGACAAAGCATCCACTGGAAAATTATGGAAAAAGTATTTCCCCAAACTATTCTGGGGGTTATTAGAGAGGTGGGTGATTCGTTCATAATTTTTTATAAGGCAACAGCACTGAGCCTCATATGTTGTTTCCTCTTGCTCCGTTATGGCAGTAGAGGTCTGACCATCACCTTTCTAGGCAGCTTTGTGAAGCCAAGAGGTTGGGAGCGCTCTTGCTCGTGTTTAACGCTGGCATAGCCCGTGAATAGGGATACGTTGGCCGGTCCCTGGCAGTCATGCAGAATGCTGTGGTGCTTTCGTGTCAATCGTGCAATGGCTTTTACACGTGCTCGAGCAGAACTGGAGCGAGCAGGTGTTGATTGCCCAGTGCGTAGGAGAAGCTCATGTTTCTTTGAGAAGGTGCTGGATGGTCCTAACCATTAAAAGAGTTTATTTTCTTACTCCAACAGATTTCCCCTCCCCTCCTTGGCGTTACCAAATTTATTATCGTTTTTGTCTTTCAGGTGTAACCTGCCTTTAGTGTTGCAGACACATCAGCCAACCATGCATTAGGAACTGGGCCCTTATTTTAATTCAGTATGATATTTTTTTTTTGTCCAATAATTTCACAAGCACTAATCCACACTTCAAATGCAGGAGATACTTTGATCCCCAAATTGTTCAGCATTTCATGCAGGAAAAACCGTAGGCCACAGTCATGAAACTCCTAGAGGATGGCTGCTGGCTTCCTGTGGCAGAGCTGGTTGTTGTTTTCCCCCCTCTCCCTTCTTTGCTCTAACCATTTTGTCTGTCTATCTTGTCTTGTATTCAGTTTTCAAAGCAATTGCCATGAGGGGTTTCCTTTCTTTAGTGCCTAAAAGGGAACAATAGATTTTTAGAATAAGTATATATATTTTTATATGGCTGTGTGTATATGTATATCATATATATCATATATATACTTTAATGTTACATGCTGAGAAGTCCAAGCCAAACAGAAATTAATATTTATTATTATTTCTGATGAAAAGGTCTTAAAATGTATCCTTAAATGCACATGACATTTAAAATTATTCTAGTACTGGATTCCTGAAAAACTAGATGACCTTTTCTCTTGAAATTGAAGAGGTTTTTTTTCCTTAACAGTTATATTATGCACAGAAGATGAGATGTTAACCAAGATGTTAAAATGTATTGTTTCCCTTTGAAAGCTAATCCTGTTCCTCATTTTCATTAATGTTGGCTCATTCTTTTTTCTTTTTCTTTTCTTTCTTTCCTTTCCTTTTCTTTTGCAACTGTTTTTGCATGAAAATGCAGAGTAGCAATAAACAAATTTTTCGTGAGACTTGCTTTAAGACACTTCTTTTTCAGATCCAGTTAAAGTCTTTAAGTTCAGTTATTTTAAAATTCATATTCCTCAGTTCCGTAAACAAAAAAAAATGGAGAAATGTAATGAGGTGCAAAGCGATTTCCTAGCCCTCACTAATCAATAAGTGCCAACAAAATGGGGATGGCGTAATGTCCGTAATTTCATTGTCTGCTGTTGCCAGGTCACCGCGAGATGGCAGCCGAAGCGGGGAGAAGCTGGAACTGGCCATGTCAAACCTCACCGCGGATGTCCTGGAGTTACTCCTGGAGTTTGTCTATACAGGTTCTTTGATCATCGATTCGGCCAATGCAAAAACTCTACTGGAAGCTGCCAGCAAGTTCCAGTTTCATACTTTCTGTAAAGTCTGCGTTTCATTTCTAGGTAAGACCCATTCCATCTAGTGAGAGTTTACAGTCACATTTTAAGGTTTTTAAGACTTTAGTATAATGACTCTTAAAAGGGAATTAGGAAACTGAAGATTAAATATAATGCAAGGCACGATTTCTTTGGGTTGAGAGTTGAATTTAAAATGCTGATGCGGGGGCTGGTGGAAAATGATCTAAAGAAGTGAAGCCTGTTGTTTGAGCAGCAGCTGCATTCACATCTTGGCTAGACTGTTGTTGTATTTTTATACTTGGTATCGTGGTGACATTTTATTTCGCAGAGGTTGGTCTCGCCACAGATCAGGCTGGAAGGCGCAGGCTGCTTCTGACATGACAGCAAATGCTGGATACTACAGCAAACTAGGTTGGCCATGCACTGAAGGAGGTGGAGGTGGACTCCCTCAGAGGAGTCATGATCTGCAATTTTCTTCCGTCCCTGAGAAGTTCCTTCCACTCACCATATTCTTGTAGACAAAATCTGTTTTACGTACTGCAAGTTGAGTGGTCGTGGGGTTTGCTCTTTCGGACAGATCTAAGACCTGATTGCTGCATATGGTATCAATACACACGGYTTGTCAGCAAACCCGTGGGGTCAAAGGGTGCTCGTGGCAACCGGTGTGCCCTGCGTGCGTGGGCAGCGTTTGCCCCAGCAAGGGTGTGCAGAGCAGCGTCGCACTGGTGCCTCTGCCCTTCTCCTCATGGCCACATGAGAAGCCTGATCTCCCAACCCAGAGCACGGTGTGGTCCTGCTCCATGCGTTTCCTATGCAGTTTCCAGCGTGAACTATTTCAAAACAGTCCACGGTTAACAGCTCAGTTACCTAAGTTTTACTGGTCTGAACTAGAACCAGCTGGCCCCATTTTTGTCGTGGGAAAACAGGAGCCAGAACTGGAACTCAACTGGAAAATGTGTTGGTTCCAATTCCTGCCTGTACCACATGCCACTCCTTCATTGGCATGGCTATAAGAGCTGTGAATAAGACAGTAAGCATTTATAAATTATTGATTAACATAATCTTATTAATACAAAAAGTGTAAGCTTGATCTTGTATGACTTGCTTCCCATGCTCAAGTTTGAAATATTTTTGGACACCTGATTTCTACTCAGGCTTTAAAACRTCTCCCTCAACTCCTAGCTTGTTGTGGGTGATGTCATCCCCTCTGGAACCCAAATTCAAGTTCAACCCACATGAACTGTAGGTTAGTCGTSGTCACTTCTCATTATAAACTGACATCTAAAACTACAGAGAGTGGAAGATGAGAGTTTAGAAAATATTGTAGTAATTAAAAAAAACAATTCAAGTGAGTCCAGTTTACTACTGTGTTAACTCCCGCTACTAAGCTGGCCTGTTAGCAAGATTAGCGGTGTAACTAGGCTGGTACAACTGCAATAATTCAGAAAAGAATCTATGGTATTGTATCCACCCCTTCTTTCCAATTTTTTATGTGTCACTTGTTTACAACTCTTTTCTTGAATGTGTGGGCAGAGGCAAAACGAAAACTATACCTTGTGGTCCCACTATGTTGGTTGTGGAACTTGAATGAGGGCTTTTGCTCTGGCAATGCTTTTCCCCAGCTTCCCTTCGCCACCTTTTAAAAATGATTAGATCTTATGGCCTTTCCAGGAACAGAAGATGTATTTAAGTTGCACTATCTCTAAAGATTCAGCCACAAAAAAAAATACATTTATTTCACTAAATCAATGTGAGATTTCCCTTTTCCGATATTTAATATTTGAATTCAGTGAACCATGTTATGGTATGAAATAGTAGAGTTGGCTGTAAGTTAAGTGATATATGGGGAGCCGCTGGAATTTTGTATTCTCATTTGGAGAATTCATGGAGTGTAATTGCTTATTTTTATTTATAGCTGTGACTGGATTGCTCTACAGAGATAGCAGAGCATTTGCCATCTAAAAAGTTCAGGGAAAGGTATTTTGTCTTCTTTCTGGCTGTTTTTTTCTTTTCAYCCCAGCCCCCTTCACTCCCCGCAAAGCAAAAACCAAAGATATTGTAAAAATACTTTTTTTCTGGGGTTTCTGGAGGATTCACCAGTATAAGCAGTGGTTCTGTCCCATCAATGAACRTGTCCAAATTGTAAGAGAAGTGGAGGGAAGTGCAAAGAGGCCCAAACAAGTGGAAACCCAAAATAATAGGTCTGTTGAGCACAGTATAGCACCATCTCRGATATAATTCAGGTCATCCTTTTCAGCCGTGAAGCTCCAGCAGGGTCCTTGCTGGCTGGTGTCCAGCCAGCTTGGGCATCTCTGTCCAGGGCCTCTCCGGTGGGGTTGCCATGGGCAGAGGCACCAGAACCTACACACTCCTTCTGGGGGAGACATGCTGCAAATGTGTTGGGAAACTTGTTCCGTTTCAAAGGGAGGTTCCCAAACCAACTTCACTAGGCTAACTATAGCCACGTTCTCTCTCTTCCCCACGTGCTGTCTATGCTGCTTTTGTCTAGAGCCTGACAAATGACAACAGTTTTGTGCTGGCTGATGCAGTGATGCTGACAAGTTAGTATAGGTGCCATATGATAACCAGGCAAATGTTTGCAAACAGGTCAGGATTTCATAGGTATTTCCTCCATCCATATGGCTTAASCATTGTGGTTTTTCCCTCTTTTTCATATTTGTTTTTCAAAGAAGTTACAGTACCAACACAGTCATGCCTCAGATCAGAATTCAGGAGATTCATCAGTGTCATGGTTTGGGCTATCACAGGAGTGAACAAACCATGAGCTCATACTTCAGCCTGCTGCTAAAAAAATAAAAGTACGCTTCCTCCAGTCTAAAGGATTTGGTGCCTGGTAGATTCATAGAGGAGAACAGGAAAGAGTAAGAGCCCTGATTTTTTTTTTCTAGCCCCCTGGGGAAAGGGCAYAAGGACATTTGCAAAGAGAATGAGAGGGAGCTATGGGAGAAGCTGAACTAAGGACAAACGATGAGATCTGTGTGAATAGCCATGAGCCCTTGAGGGAGGAAGAAGAGGCTTTTAAGGTCCTTATGAACTCGAAAAAGTATTTTGGACAATTTTTGTTCATCCAAGGTAGAGAATTTTGAATCATCTGGAGAACCACATTGCCCAGCAGTAGAGAAATTAAAGCATCAGCCAAATCTAGAGATCGGAGAAACAAAGAGCACTCTCACAGGGGAACTGAAATCTTTGGAAGGTGAATGCATCCGGATGTCCTAAACCTATCACCTGTCTTYACATGCTTTTGACGGGAGCATGAATAACCAAGGAATAAGAGCTATATCTAAACAGATACAGAGTGTGATAGGGAAGTGATTTTCATGCTAATTTTAGTGATATCCAAGTCATCATCTACAAACCATCTTGCACATTATTTAATRCACACAGAGAGGGCTTGTGTCAGCCCCAGATCTTCCATGATACTATTACTGCAACCTCACTAAGTAATCCTTCCTACAAACCATCTAGCTCTGACTTTATCTCAGCTCTTCCATTCATCCCCCTCCCAGAAGCACAGTCTTAGCAATTTGTCTGGCTGATTAACACACACTGACTCCGCACAGGATCCCAGTCCAAAACCACGTAACACAAGTGGAGAATACCTGCAGTTTTATGACATGCATAGAAATGGTATGATATCCGACAGCGTTCCAAACCAGTGAGAATCTGCTAGATTAGATCTGATATCCTTAAAGCTGACTCCTAAGTCAGTTATTAACTGTCTTTGAGTGTTGAGAATAGCTTAGCAGTTGGCAGCCGTGTTCTGAATGGGCTCAAGATGAAATGCCACCAAAATGTGTTGTTTCAAGTCCRGTGTCAGTGTGACAAAACCAGCAATTGTCGTAACCGCATCGGCATCCAAAGGAAAATGGCACAGGAGCAGATGGAGCAGAACTGCTCCTTAGCTGCCTCTGCCACGTCAGCCTCCAGAAGGACCCCAGGACTGCAAGCTTGAGGGGGGCCATACTGTATAGTAGAACTCTGTATCTAAGTAGTCATTTAGACTCCTTTTAYAGTCAGTGAAAAATAACATGCATCAGTAGGGCAGTTCTGCTCATCCTGAAGTATATATCTAAAATATTATCAGATGAATTGCATCTTGGAATTATCTGTTTCTGAGCATAAGGGGACTCTAACATGATTGCCCAGTTGCACCATGGGCAACTGGAGTAAGGAGAAACGAGTCTCCCTCCCGAATCTGGAGTCAGAGGTGACATGTAGAGGGGGTGGTTTTTCTGTTCACGGGATGGAAATTTTCTCTCCTATAGCTGTTGCCCCAACCTCCATCTTGCTCCACTGGAACGAATCCAGCTAATTCGCATCCCAGCCCTCGTCTTAAAAAGATATCAYGGAGCCCATCTTATGTCAAAAGTGAGGAGGTGTAAAAAAGTGCATCACCAGCCTCCCAAACATACCATAGGCTGCATCTGAGACCCCTCTCAGAAAATCACCGTTACAGTCTGCCACCAAGCAGTTTCTCGGAAAGAGGAGTGAGCGCCTGACACTAACTACTGGTGAATCTCACCAGGAAAATCTGGAGCTGCTTGGAAAGCCTGTGTGCCGGGGTTTCAGGTGTAGCAGGGATTGGTATTGCAGTTTTAGGGTGAGAAAAGCCTGTCTAGACCTGAGGAAATCAGCCAGGACCAGCCCTTCTTCTGCCCCACGCCAGAGCCCGTCACTCAGCTGGGGGCGTGCGGGAATCTCTCCTGATAAAAGCAGATCCAGTCCCTCAAGGGTGAAGACTCATTTTCCAAGTCTTTTTTCCATCATGTACTAGTAAATGCCTGCATAAGGAGTAAAACATGCTTAGTACCTTTATGATAAACCTTACATGGATATGGTGGGACAGTGAGAATTTTGCTCTCTGTTACATGATAATTTTATCCGCAGCTTTATGTATAAGTGAATCTGTGCTTTTCAAAAGCTGCACTGCAGACTGACAGACCCAAGGAATCTGGAAGACTTTTTTTTTTTTAACTGTTTTTTTGGAAAAGCAGAAATTTGGGGAGCTTTGTGCTTCATAGCTTTCAGTTTGCAGCCTGTCTCTGGGCAGCCTTTGAGTGACGAAAGGTAGTAACAGAAAAYGGTGCTGCTGCTCCAGTCTGCTCGAGGAAATGGGGCTCATCGGAGTCACTACAATCAACTGATGCCAAATGAGATAACCGAGTTTCTAGATTGGTACTCTGTAAAAAAAATAAAATAAAAAGAATTAGAAAAACAAAAAGCAAAACCGCACAACCCCTAATCTACTGCCAAGTAAAAAAAAGTAGGTCATAATCCTATTTTAATAAAAAACACATATAGATAGTGCACAGTGGTGTTTTGAATCTGATGAAGGCAGAAGCAGGATGCAGGGAAAAATCGCTGAGCGTTTTCAGCAGAGACAATCTGATGGGAGCTGGGTTTGAAGAGATTTTGGACTCTCTCACGTTTCTGTGCTCTGAAACGATGCGGTGGGATATGGCATTGCCCAAATGGGATATATTTTTCCTCTGACAGCACGGAAGCCTGCCGTCGGTACCAGCACTTCTGTGATCCATTGCAGTCTCATTCTTTCTCTCTCTTTTTTTTTAATTGTTTTCTTCCTCCTATATCTTAAAAAATACATTCTGCCTATTAGTAGCGGCTTGGTTAGCAAAAGCTGAGAATAATCTGAGAGTTCCTCTTAGGAATGTCTGAAATTGGTGGGTTTTTCTTCGGAGCAGCTGAAAAGGAGAAAGTACAGTCAAATGTGTGGTGTAGCACGCACTTTTACCGCAGAGCTATCCACTGTGCTGTTACTTCCGTTTGCCGGGGAGGAGATAATGCTGTCTGCTCTGTGCATGATTTGCTTTGAAACCCACTACACAACATTTAACAGAAGCCGTTAGTATAATCKGTGTTTTGCATAAGGGATGTCATTGCATTCAGCGGCAACAAAGTTCCTTTGAAAAAAACGGGGGGGTAGGGGGGGGAATTTTTTATTATTATTATTTGAAGTAGCTTAGTCGCTGAACAGGGCAAAAATTATCATAAAGTGACTGCAGCATCCTCCGAAATGTCCTTAATGCTGTTTGCATTTATTCTTAAGTGTCTGCACTGGCATTTACATCCCTGCTGTTTCTAAAAGCAACGTTGGGGGCGGTGGAAGCGGCGGCAGTCTCTTGGCTGGATTCCCTCCCTCGGGAAGCCCCGAGTGCTATTCCGGCTCTCCTCAGTGTTAGGAAGGCTTACACCCAAAGCAAAGGCAGAAAAGTGTATTTCTCTCCCATCTCCAGCTGAGCCATTAGACAAGTGTGGATTTTTTATTTTAAGCCCCAGTCCTAAAGTAACCCAGGGTGCTACATCTAATTAACAACTTGAAATTCACTGGGGTTAGAGCTTCATCCGTGGCGCTTGTTTTTTTCATGAGTGCGATAAAAACGTGGCATCTCGCTTTTAATAATTCTCACTTGCTTTTTATTTGCTCCTTTTAGAAAAACAGCTGACTGCTAGCAACTGCTTAGGAATATTAGCCATGGCTGAAGCCATGCAGTGCACTGAACTATACAACATGGCCAAAGCGTACGCCCTGCAGATTTTCCCAGAGGTGGCTAACCAAGAAGAGATCCTTAATATCTCGAAAGATGACTTCATTTCCTACATGTCCAATGACAGCCTGAACACCAAAGCAGAGGAGCTGGTGTATGAAACAGTGATAAAGTGGATTAAGAAGGACGCGGCAATCAGAGCTCAGGTAAAAATAATCTCAGCGGCCTCACTCTGCTGCATTCCCATCAAGGCTCCTTTAAAACAGGAAGCATCCCTGTGCGGTTTTAAATGTGAGGATGAGTGGGAGATGGGATGGACAGCTGAGATAAAGAGGAGGAAGAGCATGCAGGCTATGTGTAAAATTTTTGTAATTTCAAAATCTGATCCTCATATCTGATCATTTAGAATCAAAATCTTGTTTGTGACGTGCATCGTACAAAGTTAGAGCCTCGAGCTGTTGGCTGCAGGCTTGGTCACAGATAAACTGGGAAGGATTAGAGCAGTGTGAGTCGTTACTTTAGGAAGAGGGTGCGTTTTAGTAACACTAGGAAAAAAAATCTATCAGAAAATCAGTATTTCTTTTGGTGCCACATACTGAAAGAGCGTAAGTTCAGTACACAAAAAAAAAGATTCTCTGTCTTTATTGGCTGCTTAGATAACCCTTGGGTATTATATATTTAATAGAGTCAGGCTTTCCTCAACCACCTGAGCTAGGCAGTCTGCCCCCAGCTCAAGAAACTAAGTGTATTGCTTGGTCAGAGCTGGAGGACAGAGAGCTGTCTCCAGATAACTGCTAGGAGCGACAACTGTTTTGAGGACAATGATGACAAAACGTTGCCCTTGGGACCAGAAGACTACCCTGGCGATATTTAAAAACCTGCCACTTGCCTTTGTGGCAGCTCCTGGAGTCAGCTTACACAGGTAGGACGCTGTGGTGATGTGAACCCCAAATTTTTTTTGGAGGGCCAAATCTCCCCACAGACCCCAGAAGGGGAAGGTTATTTTCCCCTTCTTCCCTGCAGTGCTGGAGAGAGGCCAGAGGTGCTGGTTGATCATTCCTGGCAGGGCCAACATCTGCTGCGGGAATTTACTAATTTATTTTTTAGGCGGTGGTTTTTCTTCCCCTCTCCTTGCTGCTGCCACCACCATCGCCTCCTCTCTCCCTTTCCTACCGCTTGGTTTTCTTTTCTTTTTTTCCAAGCTGCCTTCCTTTCTGTCCTGCTTCTGAAGTGCTACGTAGTTTATGACGGCAGTTTTATTTGCTTCTCCAAATTTCTCTGTGGTGCTTTGGTTTCATGCATTACTTTACAAGGACTTTTAATTTTTAATTTGTATTTATCCAGTGATGAGGGTCCTGAATAAATTAATATTAAAGATACCAAGCAGCTAACTATTTTCATGTCCAATCCTACCACTAAAGCAGGTAGCTCTCACTTTTTCTTTTCTCTGTGCACAGCTTGACCTATTACAAAGCTCTTAGTTAAATAGCTACTTATTTTCTAAAAGTAGGAGTTCATACTTACCATGAAAAATACCATCTTTACAATAATGACTTTCTGCATTTTTAGAACCCGGGAACAAATAGCTCTGAGGGTGGATAGGAAGAGGGAGATGCCTAAATAATCTTATGTCTGATAAAGATGATGAGTGAAAAATCTCTTATCTGGGGCAAAATAAGGCCCACTATACTGCCCAAATTCCCGTGAAATCCCCAAGGACACTCAGGGTGCTCAGAGCTGGACCACCATGGCAACAGCGAATGCATGCTCTTCCAAGAGTTGTGCATGGATATTTTGACTTTATTCACAGTTCGCTGAGATGGATTCACTCAACTCTTTCTCTTCCAACTCTTTGGATGGGGAGCCAGCACACGAAGGACACCAAAGCAGCAAGGACTGTTGCTTCTGCACCCGGCTGAGGGGATCTGCCAGGGGGTTGGAGACTTACAGCCATGAATTACAACAGCCACAAACCCACCGGGGTAGCATATCACTCTCCCAAAGGCAGCTCAGGCAGATAAATCTCTCTGGGCCTGGACTTCCCAGCGCAATTTCTTTGTATCTCCCCTCTCCCTTTGCCTGATGGGCCAAACTCTGCCATCGTATTAGAGGGTTTTTGCCCCAAGAGCTCAGGTGTTCAGAGCGCCCCCATGTCTGCTTCTTCCAAGCAAAGCATTAGTCCTTCTCCCAGAGGTACAAACGGCACAGACGGCAAAATGACTGTGCCCWTCATCTTGATTTTGCATCCGTCTTTCCTGGCAAAGGCTGGGTGAGGCTTGCTCAGCAGAGACGTCCCCATGGTGGGGCGGGGAGAAGCCACCATCTCTCTAAATCATCATCTTCTGCCCCCGGAGCAGCTGTGGGCAACCTTGGTGRCTCTTCAAAGCTCTGTTGACTTTCATGGCTTTGGAGCACGTTTGCTTGCAAGCTTACACCTGGGGAGAGTAAATCTCATCGCTGGTCTGAAGCCAGGCAGGGCCATCGCCCGAGCTGTAGCTTGCTTATCCATCACTGGTTCCCTTCCAGCCCATCTTCCCCTCTAAAAACCACTGGTTTTGCTAAAGCAGAATAATCTCACCTAGGCAAGCCACAATACACAGGAGACGTCCATGGCTTGGCGGGGGGATTCGGGCTGTCCCTTGGGCTCGGTGACTTCTTGCCACTGCGTGTGCCCCATGCAGGTTAGACCCTGCAGCGGCCRCGCTTTCGGAAATCAGGGCAAGCCAGGGCACAGTAGCAATTGAGTCTCCCCTTTTCATGGAAAAACATTAGAGTTAGGTATCTCCCCACTCTTTTTGTGCCTTTCAAAAAGCTCTTTTGGGGTATCTAATTCTGTAATTCTTTCACCATCAGGCTGGAGGGCGGTGGTGGGAAAGGACTTGGGATTCACTTGCAAGACAAGTGGAAAGACTATGCCCTAGCTGACAATTCTGCAAACTGTGCTCCCTTGAAGTCTAATGGTGCTTATAAAAGCGCTCGGTTGCATTACAAAAAGCAGCACCCAAGACTTGTTACAAAGAGAGAATAACAGTGCTTTGAAGGTTGCTGATCCATCTACGTAAGACAAATAGGCAGTTCAGATAGGACATAYGTGTTAAGCTAAGATTTGGTAAATATCTATATCTAGTGTGTTGGAGCAGCGTGCCGGCTGCATACGGCAACACTTCTGGAACTATTTTAGTGCTGCCAGTAGCAAAGTCACATGAAATCAGTTTGACCCAAAGAAACAGCCTGCAATGGGAGATTCTTGAACACTTTGGTAGTTTCCCGTACCAGCAAACAGAGAGTGCTGGTTATAGGAAATCCTCTTGATTACTTGTCATGAGATGGAAGGCCAGCAGCTGACTGACACATCTGGAAAAGCTGAATTTTCTTTTTTTTTTCTATTTATTTCCCTTTCTGACTGATGAACAAGATTGTAGGGTTTATCCTAACAGTTATCCCCTTGATAAGCTTATTACGACCCTGGTGAACTCATGCAAAAATAATATATTGTATAATGGAGGCTTTCCWGTGTGAAAACCAGCATGGTCTGATAGTCCAAACACAAACAGAGATTACTGCCGGGCCCCAAACAGTCTTAACCTGAACTCATTCCCTCTTCTCTGTGTCGCCTTGGGCAGGTTATTTTGCCTTTCTGCCTCCAGTTCATCTGCTGTAAGCTGTAAGCAAATGATACCTGCCATGTGGKCTGTTGGGAGGATCTGCTGGATAATGAGCAATATTACTCCACTAATGACTAATGGAGCTGCGCAGAGTGGAAATCCAGCCTGGCACRAGTGCAGGATGTGATGACGGGAAGCTGCTAAATATGAAGTTGCTAGATGTTGCTCATGGGAAACTTTCCCACCTTCTGCTCCAACTCCAAAGTTGCATCTGTTTTCTCTGACATAAAAACATAGCAACATGTTTGTTGATGCCAGGAAGCCTATGGAAACAAGGCTCCCAGTTGCACGAAGGAGTGAGGAGAGGACAGACGTGCAGACACTTTGCCCTGCGCAGCGCTGGAGAGAGGCCGGACTGCAGCGATGAACGATGCATGAGAGGCTCAGCCGCATTGTAGCCACTTCCATTGCGTTCTGCACAGATGGGACTGGAGGCCCTTTCTAAAACCCTGTTTAAAATCACAGTGTCCAGCAGGAAAAAGAAATGGCTCCACCATAAGGGTATTAATAAGCCTCCTATGAACTTGCATCCTCGGAGGTGGACTTGTCTGAACAGTGTCTTGATGGTGCGACCACCAGGATGACTTTGAGACTAGGCAAATCCAAGGAAACACAAAGCCCACTTCAAAGTACTGTATCTGGCAGTGAGGATAAGGAGAGGTGACAGAGAGAGGGAGAAATGGATTTAGGTCAAAAAGTGTTAAAATGCCAGCAAGCTACATTTTAATAGTTAAAGAGAATGGCAGTGAGATTCKTTGGGTTAGGGTGCAAGAAACTGCAGTGGAGAAGCAGGCTGGTAAGTGTAAGAGCGAAAACAGAAAATCCCTGGTCTGCTGTGAAGGCATAGTTGGCAGCAGTATTTCTCATATCAGATTTTAAAGAATCTCCAAAGTTATGCAGACGACCAGCTTGCTCTGAGAAAATGAAGACTCTGACAGGGACCAAACACCATCCTCGTCCTGCTCTGGGGTGACAGGGAGGTAATGATATGTTCAAATGCTCGTACCTAATACCAGCATATACTGATTACTTAAGTTCATCATAACAGGAAATTCACTGATCGGTTAATGTAGATGAGGGCATTAAGCTTCAGGAAAGCAGTGCTGGAATAAGTACAAAAAGCAATGCATGGCTTCGAGTGGAGCCTAAGTGAGTTAGGCACAAACCCTCTATTACTGTGCATTTAGGCTTTTTTTGAAAAACCCAGATTACCCTCATGCTTTGAAATCCGTCTGGGGGAAGAGCAGACAAATTCAGAACGATGCCATAAYGGAAGTGCGACAAGCTCCACTTTCCCTAAAAGTGAGCAGTGCAAGGGATGAGCAGTAGCACCCGTGATTGCGCGGGGACAGCCTGCTCAAAGAGCTCGGATTTACCCGCCGCCCTTTCTAGCAGCCATCCGACACACTCAGAGCCCCTACGGGCTTAGGAAGAAAAAAGGAGCAGAATCAGCGCGGGAATGAGGCCTTAGGAATACACTGGAGGACGAAGCCCTATGAAAACAGAAAGGAGACCCGCAGAGAAGACACAGGTGAAGCCTGAAGTTGCTTATATCCCCCCTGTACTCAACGGTTAACTTCTTTTACAGGGGTTCCTTTGACTGGAAATCTGCTGACTTGTTTCTAAGAAGTTTAAATTGGTTTGGGGAGCTACCCCATCCCAGACCTCACGGTCTCTTCGTTTTTGCAGTTTTTCTGACACACTTTCCTAATTTTTCAAAATATTTTTCTGAGTGAAGCCATGGTCTCACACAGGCACACGTACACAAGCCGCTCCTCCCAAATGCCGGTGAGCAAAACCGCCCTCCAGGAACAAACTCATTTCGTGCCCCAGGCAAGAGGTGTTGGGGAGAACTGTGCAGGTATTTGTGCGTCACGGCATCTCAAGGATGCAGGAATCGGGAGTTTACTCTGTTTTATGAAGCACCGTACGAGCAGCAGCCATTTAATTGCTGGCAGCGTGCTTTTGGGGTGCATCTGTGCGTATGCAGGTGCTTGAGGAGGCGACTGCGGAAGAAATGAAATGCCAGTCACCGTTGCAGCATCCTTTGGGGGAATTTAGGGCGTCTATTTGATAGCGTCTAGCCAGCAAGATAAAGAGTGCATGGTAAGAATAAGGGGGTTTTTTAAGCCTTAGTATCCGATTAACCCCAAGTATTAATGATTTATCTTCCTGCCTGTTTTAAAAGCCTCCTCATCTTACTGCTGGCAATACCTACTCATGTGCGGCTTCGCAAACAGTTTGGCAAGCAGGGCAGCAGTTTCCCCCGACGCGGCGCGGGTTGGCATTACGGTGTTTAGTCAGCTGTGCTGCCGTAAAGATGTCACGTTGAAACCTGAGTTCGGGAAGGCAGCGGGGCTGCACTTTCCTTCGTGCTAGGCATGAGATTTACACAAGGAGCGTCCTCCCACTGAGTCGCCGTGGGAGCCCCGCGCCTGGGAACCCCATTTTATCCCGCGTGTTTGTCCCCTGATGTTATAAGGCTTTCAGCTGCCTTTTGGTTTCGTCTGAGGGCAAGAAATCAGTGCGGGTGATTAATAAATACCGAGCGCGCTGGAGAGCTTCGGCTGGGATCAGATGTGACCCTGGACACAGGAATGTGCGCGAGGCGACTGGGAACGCAGCATGTCTTTGCAATACCCAGGGCAGCAAGTACCCTAATTACCGAATAGCGCAGCAGTGCCGTGAAAATATAGCCAGAAAGGGCATATTTCCAAGAGGAGCAAAGCAGTGCACTGATCGAGCAGGATTCGGAAGCGGCAGCTCTGTCACCAGGAGGAGGAACCACTGAGAAACAGCTTCAATTTTCCCAAATCAGCTGTTACCCACTGGGGTTATGCTCAGAAATGGGGAGTTTGCAACATTTTTCCCATCCAGCAGGGCGATGTGCTGGGGAAGACGGGGCCAGGCTCTCTGCCGGCACGGCCCGCTGGTGGTACCCAGCCGCCGGCTGGGAATCAAAGGCTGGCATCTGCTTTATTTTTTATTGATCAGAGTGCCTTTTTCTCATCCGAAGGCGTTTTACGGAGCAGGACCAGCCACAGCCGCATGCCGGTGCTGGAGCCGGCGCCGGGCTGCAGCCCTCGTACGGGAGACGGCACAAAGCTCCTTCACCGCTCCCCCATGGAGCCAGTATATTCCCCCTTTCAAATGTTTTAGAAACTCTCATGGCATTAGGCACAAAGAGCTGAAGCGGCAGCTTGCTGGAGCAAAACCCTGCCTTCACGTGGAGCATGCAACTCCTGCRTTTGCATTTCGAGCTCAAATATGTTTCTTTAGACCGATGGCACAAAGGGTCCTTTGTAGGGAAGAACTGTGAACTAGAGACAGATGAGTTATAACACAGAAGGGAAGCATTTTTTTAARCCTCTCCAGGCATTGCTTCAAAAATGTTAAAAATCTTGAGAGCTTTCCAGCATAATATTTAAGGAGCAGGAAGTTTGATGCTGTAGCAGTAAATGTATTTCCTTTTAAAACTAACTGTTGTAGCCCAAGTCTGTGCAGGAGCACAGGGAGAGTCCTTTCAGAGAATACCTGCAAGGATTTTAGTGGGTAAGAGATTTGAGAGGAGGAAAGGTTATTTTTGGTATGATGCTGAGGAGGTTTTTGTAACTGAGAATTGCAGGATGTCAGCGTAAAGCCCACTTGCAAGCAAGTGATCCTGATGCCCATGTAATTAGCAGGAGAAGAATTGTCACAAAAAGTTTAGCAAAGTGAACGTCCTCACTCAAACCACCAAAAAGCTGCAGTAGACATTTCCTAGATGCGTAAGGAACGAGGGAAAGAGAAGGGCGCACAGCGAACAGCTGGTAGGAAGGCTGAAATGCTTAACAGTACTTATTCCAGTCTTAAATGAAAAGGATAATAGTAACAGGATATTTAATACAATYGTGGCTAACAGAGCCAGGAAGCCATCATACAGGAGAGTCGCAGAGAAAAAGGCGGCTGATTGCCTAAATCACTCGAATGTTCTTAAATCAGTAAGGCTAAATGAAATTCGCCCTCCACTCTAGCCCGGGTGCAAAAAGCCGCTGGTTTATAAAAGCCTCTCCTGTCTTCTAGAGCCATCGAGATTATCCATACGCTTCAAATCCCTCGGTAAAGAACCAGCGCGGTTATCCGTACCCGTAATGCCGGCAGCGGCGAGCCCGGCCCCAGGCGCACGCGGCCGGCTTGCCCGAGCTGGCCGCGCGGGGGGGAGAGCGGCAGCGAGACGTGCCCCCGGCTCTCACACGTGACATGTTAACTTTTGAGCCGAGGAAAGGGAGCACCACGGTCTAATTGTTATTCCCCTTCAAAACGAGCCGCGAGCTCAGAGGAGGAGAGAGCGGGGGGAAAAGAGGCGGAATCGCATTTTCGCACTTATCTAATTGCAGGAAGGCGGGCGAGAGCGGGAGTTTGCCGTATTGACGCAGCCTGGGCCTATTTTACAACTTGCTTTAAACAGGCTCCTCTCCGATCTCAGTCTCAGCCCCCCGCTTCCTCTTGGCTCCCCCGCAAGGGGAAACGCCCCCAGCCTTCCCGAAAAAAGGCGCTGGCGGCAGTCGGAGCCTGCGGGAAGGGGAGGCACCGCCGGTTCCTGCCGCAGAGGCAAATCCAGCGCTTTCCTCCCGAACGAGCCGCTTTCCCAGTTTGGGAGCGGGGAAAACACTGCCGTCGGATGAATACGGATTGCAACAAGCAGTCTTCGCTTGCTGCACGCCTTCGCTTGCATCCCGCTTGCAGGCATTGCTCGCGTTTCTCCCCGAGGAGCCCCGCTGGCCGGTCACCCCGCTCTCCGCTGTATTCCGCATTGCCTTGCGGTATAACCAAATTATATATAGAAAGAGTCATCTGCGGACAGACTCTTGGTCCTTCGATTGCCGTTGTCTCCCTGGGGGTTTTGCTCTCCCTTAAGCCACGCTTAGTGACAGGCAGCTTCATTTGCGCAGGTGTCCTTTGCCCTCCAAGGTTTAATGTATTTGTTTAGGAGATGAAACTTTACTGTCAGTATTTGTATAGCACCCCCTGGAGTCCGGCTTCTCCAAAATCGGGAAGTGCACGATTTGTCCCACCACCAAATACACCCTATTAATCACAAGATTTTTCGCAAACTGGCTGGGGTTATTCAGTCTCTGCCATAGCGGTTGATGAAATCCACTCTGTTCACCAGCTTTTGTTTCACATTTAAAATGCCAGAAAGGACTTTTTTTTCTTTTTTTTTCCTTTTTTTTTATACGGTATAACAGCTAGTCTCGCGTTTCCAGGCTAAGTCAGGAAAGCGGCAGGCTTGCTGCCCGGCTCCGGTGCCTAAGGCGCCATGTTGAAACGCGAGCGCGGAGTGAGCTCGTATTCCGAAAATCCCCCCCCTCCCCGGGTATGGGATGGCAACTGATGGGAGTTGCCATCGCCCGGAGGCGGCTCGGACGCGCGCCGCCCGGTTTCGGTGCCGGGGGACGGGTCGCCGCAACGGGGGCAGCCGAGACACCGCGCGTTATCACTTTCTCCCCTCTCGGCCTGGCAGTACGCCGCGGAGCTGCTGGCGGTGGTGCGCCTGCCCTTCATCCATCCCAGCTACCTGCTCAACGTCGTCGACAACGAGGAGCTCATCAAGTCGTCGGAGGCCTGCCGGGACCTCGTGAACGAAGCCAAGCGCTACCACATGCTGCCGCACGCCCGCCAGGAGATGCAGACGCCGCGCACCCGGCCCCGGCTCTCTGCAGGTAAAGCCGAAAGGCCCCGGCCTCGGGGCGCCTACGTGCACGCTCCCGAAACTGGGCTGAAAAGGAGCCGAGCTTTTAGGAAATGAGGGACTTGGCCTTGGCCCCTCGCTGGGATGTTCCCCTGAGACGTCCCCTCCGTGCCTCGGTTTCTCCAGCTGCAAACTAGGTGAATAAATAATTCACCTAGTCTGGGTCACTTCAAGGAGTTCCTCATGAGAGGAATGCACGCGTTTTCCTTTCTGGAAAAATGCATGGAAAAAAAGTGTTCACCACTTCTGGAGCTGCATCGAGGCACCAGTGTCAGGCGACCAAGTGTCGAGGACTTTCAATAACAATCTACCCCAAAAAAGCCTTTTCCCTGAAGGCGGCTGATGGTGTGATTTTGAAAAGTGCTTATTTTCCACATATAAAATCATAGGTGTGGTACGAACCGTTTGCCGAAGCTTGTTGATGAGGGAGAAGCGATTCTCTCGGGGTGAGAGAGGGTGATTATAGTTTTTTAGGTCAGCSTCTAATTATATAGCAGCGGGTTATTTTGCATATCGGCGGCGTCCGTGTGGGCACAAGGCCCCCTTCGTGGGCCCGCTGCCGCCTGTCATGTGCCCTCCAGAGGTCGCTGATTATAATCAAGTTGTGCCTTGCACAGGTGATTAGATTTTCCGGTGTGTCGCAAAAATAATGATCTCTTGCAACTGCAAAATATTTATTTAAAACCACGCCACACTTTAATAACCCATAAGAGAATAACCTTGTTTGAATGATGCCGAAATATTAAAAAACAGAACGGGGAACGATGCTAATCCGTTGCTCTGCGGAAGCCTTTCCCGGTGCTGCRGCGCCCAGGCTCTCGCGCTGGCGAACTCGCGACAGGGCTCGGGACACCCTCGCACGCCTACCCGTCGCACGCTTATCTCCACGTTGGGCGCCGTGACGGAGATTCGCTCGGTGGTGGCCTCACGCTGCAGCTTGCCGTCCCGCCTGCCCCGGCAACAAATCGCAGCGGGCCTCACCATTGGCTGCAGAAGGGTTTTAGCATTTTTGCTAAGCGCTAAATCCGAAATACCTCCAGACTTTACCTGGATACCCCAGTGCTATCGCAGTCCATAGCAAAATTCCCATTTTCCTCAGTGGAACAAGAGTTTGGCACATCAGGGCCTCACCCAAAGACTGTTGAAGTCAAGAGACATTTTTACATGGAAAGAGCTTTTAATTTTGTTTCCCCTCAACTCAGTTTTGCCCAGACTCCATCCTCCCTCCCGAGTTATCCCCAGGACCTTCACAGTGTTGCTCCTCGCCCCCAGCTCACCCTCCACCCACGTGCTCTCCATTTCCCACCCTCCCTGGTTGGATCGCAGAGTCTAAACCAGATTTTTATGCCTTTCACTAGAACTGCTTTGCCTGCAGAGTGCTTTTTTGACTGAGCGGCGTCACTTCTTTTGGCTGTTTCTTTGCCTGCTTGAATCCTAGGAGTGGCCGAGGTGATCGTCTTAGTGGGGGGCCGTCAGATGATCGGCATGAATCAGCGCGCCTTGACGGCGGTCACTTGCTTAAACCCTCAAAACAACAAGTGGTACCCGCTGGCCAGCCTGCCCTTCTACGACCGGGAGTTTTTCAGCGTGGTCAGCGCGGGAGACAACATCTATCTCTCAGGTACACAGCAAACCGCGCAGGTCACAGGAAGGTTTCCACCTCGCCAGGTCGATGCCTCAAGCTGGGCATTTTACCCAGTTGCTACTGGGRAAAAAAAAAAAAGGGCAGAGGGATTTGCCTGGTTTTCCCCTTCTCCAGCTCTCCGCAGCCGTAGCGCTCTCGCAAAGCAGCCAGCAGCAATGTTTTGCAGCCGCAACGCGGGGAAAATAGGTCTGACAACCATCAGGCATGCAAAGAGGTTTCACTGCCATAGTAACACAATTTAAAATATTGGCTGTAGTTGAGTCTAAATGGTGGGTTATGGGATTTGAGACAGGCAGGCTGAACTGCTGAATATGTGACCTACACTTACAGTATTTGCTTACAAGAGCGTTCACGTTTTGTGCTTGTTGTTGAAACCTCTCTTTTGACAGTAGTCGCTAGCCCTATAATCTTCTTAGTTGCGATGAAACTGAGACCACGCTCCTTAAAAAAGGCTTTAACTCCCAAAGTAGCTGCCTACAGCTTGTGCCCGTGGGATGAAAGCGTCTGTGTATTTGCAGTCTTGTGGTACCTCTTCTTGGCTGGAGTGGGAGAAGCAAGTTCTCGCCAGGCAGCGTGAAGATGCTCTGATGGCAGCTGAGGGCAGGTTTGGGGATGGAAGAGGAGTCAGTGTGGGGCATATGGACACGTCTGGGCCGAGGACGTAGCCGGGTGACACGCAGGCTGCTGCAGCCGTGGCCGGGTGCTAGGCAGTGCGGGGGCACCCAGCACTGCTGGGAAGGGGTTGCAGCTCTCGCTTTTCCCCTACCTGGTTCCCCGTCCCCATTTGCCACGGTGAATTGCTGCCTGTGGTGTTAAATTCCACTAACACAACACAGAGGCCCTAAGGATTGCCTGGAAATTATTTTGTGACGTTTTTGCCCATGATTGTTTTCCTCCTGGAGCAAAGGCCTTCTGTGGAGGCTTTGGTGAGGTGCTGACTTTTAGTTATTCTTAGCTGAGGCACTTCCCAATATATAGCCGTTTTGGACTCTGCCTTACCTGCTAACAAAAGCCAAGGAAACCACAAATCCAAAGCTTATTTCAGCTCTTTACCCTGATTCTGGATGAGCAAGCTTTGGTGCTGGGTGCTAGAATATGAGAGCTGAAAGTCCTGCTGGTTTCACTGGAAACCTAGCAGAGTATCAGTGGTTATTTTGCTTTGCTCAAAATTACATGACACAGGAAAAAAAAAAAGGGGGGAATGAACAAAAATGGGAATGAACTGAAACTACTGCACTCCACGCTGCAGAGCAGAAGCTTGGATCGCAAAATACCAAGGAGAAAGCCTGGTTTTGTCATTAAAGCACAGAACCGAGAATCTGGTTTCTTTTCCTGTCTCGACCACTGACTCCTAGTGTGGTCTCAGATAAATCATTTCACCTCTTTGGGCTTCAAAATGAGGATTGTAAGACACCCACCAAGTAGCTACACTGGAAGCTTCGGTCAGAAGTATAAAAATGACCAGTGTAAATGTTTTAGTTGAGCATCTTAAGTGCTTTTACAGGAGCTGTACAGCTGCTTCTTCCCTTTATCAGCAAATGAAAAGAAATAAGAAATTCTTCCCTGCAAATTAGGAGTTAAATCTGCAGTGCAAGCACTTGCTTTATTCTACCCATGTATGTGTCGCTTCAGTCCATCACTGCACTGAGCTTTCTAGATTTCAGACTGGACTGTGTCTCACGAGCCAAGATGGGCTCTGCCTCCTGACGCCTTCTGGCACGTGCTGCAGTAATTTAATAGGCTGGAGGTTATTTATGAACATTGGAAAGGGTCTRTCCCCTTCTGTACATGTCCCTCTTAGTCTGACATCTTGATTTCCTCGTGTTGTCTCATTTAAAAAAAAAAAAAGGCCTTTGGGACGCATGAATAAATGACACAGATATGCATCATCGGAACAGATGCTCCGCATTGAGGGTGATTTATTTTAATTAGTCAAATGTCATTTGAAGAGTTTTTACTTTGTAACTGGCTTTGATTGCTGCGCGCAAAGCTGCTCTCRTTCCAAGATCTCACGTACTTCTCCCCTTTTCTTCCCTCCTCCCCGCGGCCGGCGCCAGGTGGCATGGAGTCGGGTGTCACGCTCGCCGATGTCTGGTGTTACATGTCCTTGCTCGATAACTGGAACCTCGTGTCCCGGATGACAGTCCCCAGGTGTCGACACAACAGCCTGGTGTACGATGGGAAAATTTATACCATCGGCGGGGTTGGCGTGGCCGGCAACGTTGACCACGTGGAAAGGTAAAAGAAAGAATCCTGCCCTTTGCCATGGCTTTGACTTGATGCCGTGTTAAAGGACACTTTTGCTTTTAAATGTCAAGTCAAATGTGCTGCATGTGTTAAAATAAGCTTTTATAACAGCGAAGGAAGCAGGAGAATAAGCAGGATTAGATTTCTTTTAAAGCTTCAGTGGAAACCGTTGTTTCAAAACCGAAGCAGAAAGCTGCCAGTTTGATTGGTGGTTCACTTGAGGGCGGGAAGAGAGGAATTCAGCGTCTTCGGACCCGTTACACAGATTACGCAATGGATTAATAAACTTCCTTTGCGTTTAGGACTGATGAAAGTCTTTACCAACCACAAATTTTGGTTTGGGGTTTTTTAACCAAAAATAGCAGCAGCAAGGTAGGTTTCTCCCATGCACTCTCCTGGTGAAGTGCCTCAGCCCTGCCCTGGCCGGAAGGCGGCTCCTTCCTCGTGGTGCTCCTGCCCGGGAGCTGGGACCTGCCAAGCTCACAGTAAAGCACCTGAGACGTGGAAACAGTTTTGAATTCCTGGCTGAGAGGGGCTGAATAGAGACAGGAGAGAATGGAAATTTTTCATTTCCAAAAGAAGCTCAATATAAAAAAAAAAATGCTGTTCTCAAATGGAACCTAAGGAAGGAACAAAAACACAAAAGAAACATTTCACAAAAGAGAATTCCAAAACCAACTCATTTCATGTCAACCATAACATTCAGTAAAGGCCATAATATTTTATGTGCTTATCAATGTTTTCATTAAAAAATAGAAACCACTTTGAAATGGAATATAAAAATTTTCTATTCCAAAAGGATAAGTACAACGCTAACCTTACCCAAACACCTACAGAAGTATTGTAGCAATAGATTAGTGATACATTTTTGTGATTTTTTTTCCTTTTAGTGAATCTGGCAGCCGAAGATGTGAGGTTTTTTTCTTTTTGTCAGTTTTAAGTGCTGACTTCCTCAGCAAGATTTTGAAGCAGGCAGTTCCCAGTAAAAGTTGCTTTAAACAGGGAATCCAAAAAGGGATATAGAATTATGAAAGACCTGCAGAAAAAGAATATTTGCAAAAAGGTAGGATTAACGATGCCTTCATTCTATTATTCCTGAGTTTTGGCTTTGCAACGTTTATGTTCCATTTATGCAGTATTTATCAAGTAAGTATATACACACAAATACTGAGTAGCAATAACTAAATTCAAAGAACTTCATTAATGTTTCAAAGCTAAACACTCAGGAAATTAGGAAATGCCGAAAAATGAAGTTTCCTTCTCTATATCTACTTTTTGGAGCAATCTTTAAGCATGTGATGAGCTATTTTTTTTCCAAAGGATTTCTGTGCATGGGATAGACCTGTCCTGGGAATTAGTCCGGGAAATGCCGGCAGCCGAGAGGGAATAGCAAGTAATGAGCAGGGAACGCAACATGAGCGTTGTTCCCCTCCGTACCCTGCGCTCGCCATGGGCACTGCCCCCGGCACTCGCTTTGGGAAAAATCTCACCCTTTAATGGATTTGTGATTTTTTTTTCTGATTTGCATTTTTTTTCTGATTTCTGAAGGCATTTGTCCTATAATTTAAGTTGGGCCTCTTTTGTGTTCTGTGAATGTGGGAAATAGGGGGAAAAAAAAAGATGCAGTCTTTCATTCTGCCTCTTGATAAAGAGGAAAGGCTAAATAATGCTCTCCCAGATAGGTGACTTGAGAGATGATGTTTATTAAATTATTTCTTTTTATTATTTTTTTATTAAATTATTTCTTTTTATTATTTTTTTATTAAATTATTTCTTTTTATTTTTCCCCGTTTCTTTCTCTGCTCCAATTCTCACATTCTCTCTTCAGCAAAGCATCCAAAGCATTGGCCAGCTGCACAAGCCCCAGACTGAGCAAAGTTGCCCCCTCTATTTCCCCATCGTCCCGGTCACCCAAGATCACCCCTTCCCGCAACTAGCACTGCCGCAGCCGGGCCCTGGACATACCCTGCCCCTCTCAGTGAGCGCAGCCGTGCTAGTTCTTGTTTTAACAAGCCCACCAAGAGACTTTTTTGAGGGCGAGTGGTAGACTTCTTCCCTATCGTTTCAGCGCACACTGTCTCTGCCACAATAAGGATGTCTCGTCGTGGGGATTTGTTAAACCCGTGCTTATAATTAATCTGGTATTGTCTATGAAGTGACTTGTGAGAAGCGGCAATGGAAAAAGTGCAGTGTGGCCTCTTTTGGGTTATGCCAAGAAATGAGAGAGGTTTTTTTGGATGTTTTCTCTTCTGTTCTTTGTATTAAGATGACAGTGGGGAATTGCAGAAGCAAAACATGTCATTGCTTAAGCTGTGTGTGTTTTGGAAAGGATGTTTCAGGAGTCTGCTGTTAGAAATGCAGGTGAGGAAAAGATAACCTTCATAGCTGCGCTGAGCAAACTTGCACTTTTTTAGGCAAAAGCATTTCCCAATTAGACCAGCCAGCCAATTTGGGCTGCACATTTCTCTTTGAATATTGTGCTCTAGTTTTGGATGGGACGCTGAGATACTGCCCCTCGCTCCCCACTGGTTTGCAGGCCCAGAGCATGGAGGCTGCAGCCTCTCACCAAAACAGGTCTTCGAAGACAGAGAAAATCACACTTTCTCCCAGTTTTGATCTTGTTCTCCACTTGTTTTTGCTGGAGTTTCTGGAATATTTCATTCTAAATGGCTAAAATTTGACAAAGATGTTTTTGTTTTGGCTTTTTGTTAAACAGATAATGTCAGGCCATCTTAACTATACCTGCCATTACCTGACTGCACCTAATACATCTGCTGCGCTATTAGAAAGCATTAAAGCAAATAGGAACTGTTGGATTCCTAATGATTTATGGGATTAGCTCCCGTGCTCCTTTGTCTGTGCTTTCAGTTGTGTCATTGCTGCTGAAGGGTGCAGCCTCCACAAGAAACTCTGCTGCTTAAATCAGTGGGTGTTTTCCCATCAACTTGAGTGGAATTGAGATTTTTACCCTTTATCTGCCATTTGGCGGTAAAGAGACAGTAAAACTCTACTTTGACAGAGAATATTACAGGACTATAACAAACAGACAGGTAGGAGTAATTCATTACTCACGTTAAAACAATATATAGTGCCAGGCTGGCTGAATTATAAGTCCATTCTCGTGGATGTACATGGGTATACATTTGAGGAGAGTTATGTTTTTGGAATGAATATTTAGGGAAATAACAGAGCGGCAGCAGCTCTCAATCAAGCCCCTCTGGCAAGTTGCTGCGTGACAAGAAGCGAGTCATTAGGTACCAGGCGAGAGCGTATTACACTTTCTGTCTCCTTCTGAGATGTGAGTGGAGTTAGGAGGTGGGGAAATGAAGTGGATCAACGAACTAGGGTTTTAGATAATGGATGGGCCTCGTAATATATGCAATTTGAGAGCCTAAAAGACTGCATATGCTGACAAGAGAATGTATGTGACTAAAAGTGTGGAAATGTGGGTGCTTTATGGTTATTATCTGTCTGAAGGACAGAAGGAGATGAATCCCCTTGACCTGACAGCACTTCTACAATAGGGTTGTCTTAAAATTGGGAGATTACTTCAGCTGGCAGCGTGCACTTGGAAGACATTCTGAAAAAATGAAATGTAAAAGTAAGCTTTATAGGCTTTATAAACTGCTTCAGAACCCACTGTTTTGTTGATGGCTTAAGAAAATTAAATATATAGCCTTGTSCAAGAATAGTTTATTAAGCTCCTCAGAAGAGTCAGAAGAAAATAAAAAAGGCAAAAAACAGTAATCCATAATATGATTTTAAACATCATGTGAATCATCTGCAGAGCAGATCAATGTGACTCTGTACAGCTTTATTTTAAATAGTAGCTTTCCTGCAAACAGGATTAAATAATACATAAGAAACTGGAGAGTGTTTGTCTCTAAGATACTGACCACGATGTAAGGATTTTATAAATGTGAATAAATGAAGATCCTCGTAAGGCTGTTTAACGTAGAAGGAGAGAAATTAAGAGGCTGCATTGGGGGAAAAAGTAGTGTTTTCAGGTATTTAAAGAGATCAAAAGTCRACAAGGCAGAGAAGCAAGTGACACAGGGTGAAGTGAAAAGTTTTCCTGCTGTAGATATTGAGGTCATCATAGCAAAAGAACGAGAAAGTAGGCGCTAAACGAAATGAGGGAGGACAGGGGAGGATCATGCCTGCAGATGAAATCCTGGCGCGTTTGGAAAACCAGCAAGGTTGTTTCTGAGTGTGCTGTCCTCCACCCCGGTCTGTATTTTCTGCCCGGTTCAGAGCACTTGCTGGCTCGTCGGTGTATAAATAACACACAAACCAGAGCATAGCAACTGTGCAGGGACAGGTGAGATGACGCAGCCTGGTACGTGTGATGGGACAGGCTGGGATGCTCGGGCCCACAGGTGGTGACAGCGGGAGCCTTGCCGGGCCACGGCCAGGAGCCAAGGGGACTGAGCTCGGAGCAAAGGCAGGCGTGCAAGAGCCTCGCCTGAAAGTRGGCTTGAGTCCGTAGCGTGCAAGGACCGCAGAACCAGTCCGTCACRTCTAAGGGAGATGTCCTTGAAGTTAAAAGCTCAGCAAATGAAAGCCCTTGTGGTGGACACAGCAGGGCTGGAGGGAGCAGTGGAGGAGAGGGAAGAAAAACCTTTGCTTGGATTGAAGCCAGCTCCCATTAAGTCTCCATCTACGGCTTCAAACAGGGGAATCAAATGCAAAGCTTGACTAATGGGAAGAGATCAAAATGATTAGTTTTCAAATCAGTTCCCTCCCTGCTGGCCCTAGGGTAGAGCTGGGTGTTAAAGGTGGCAKAAGATCCTCCTAGCACTGGTGGTGGTGGGGCAAAGGCAACGCCGGCGATGACGTGACAAATGGGCAGGCCGGAGGGTGGAGAGGTAAAGTGGTTGTCATTATTTCCTACCCTGGAAGGTTACAAAGATTCAACTTCATTCATTTTTGAACCAATTTAGTTAATCTGGTGCAAATCCCTGTGTGAACACATTAAGAGCTGACTGGAGATAAACCAAAATGATGGAAACCTGCCTTGCAGTGGGAGACTTAAGAAGCTTAGACTACTTAGTTTATCCCATAGAAGGTTAAGAGGAGACTTTATTATTTTCTGCGAGTCCGTACGTGGAGGAGAGATATTTGATAGCAGACAGCTTTATAATCTAACAAGAAAAAACTTGCTACCAGTGGGTGGGAGCTGAAGCAAAACAGAGACTAGAARTCAGGTCTACAGTTTTACAAGGAGGTAATGAACCAGAGGAACAAATTCCCAGGGGATTGAAGGACTTGATGGATGGAGTGAAATTAGGTATCAGGAGGCCTTAAAGGCACCTATGTCTTATCTTCGACCCCAGGGGGAATTTAGACACTTGGCTAAGAGGATTCCTTTACTGGGCCTGAACAAAATCCAAGTTAGGTGCCTGTGTTAGGTGGAAAAGGACTAATTTCCATTTGCTCAATGATTCAGAGAAGGTTTTTGAAACCAAAGGATGCTCAAGACAAGAACATTTGCTTTAAGCTGCCCCATCTGCACCTGTATCCAGTAGATTTGCAGCCTTTGGCTTTAAGTGGATGAGGTGAAACTGGTCATTTTTGGTTCCCCATGGCAGGCACAGGAGAACAGGAGACAGAAAGCTCAGTTCTGTCATTGCAGAACATAAACACAGAGCAGCGAAGGTGGGTAAAAAGCTGGGTATAGGGGGCCTGGGATCACAACAGTGAAATTCATCCAGGAAAGGAACTATTTATAATTTGAATCTTTCTCCGACATTCCTGCAAACATTGTCCTCACCGGCACCCAACCCACAACAGATCTGGAAGCTATAACCCCTCCTTCTCCTGAAAACACATTAGAAGGATCAGGAAGTCGTCAGCGGTAATATATCTGTCTCAGAAACTGTGACCTGCCAGCCGGAGGTGAAGGCAGCACACCTACTCACCTTCCCACCACAGAGCACCTCACCTGGCCACAAACAGCTCTGGACTCTGGACTAATCATGGTGCTAAGTCGCAGGGGATGGTGCAAGAAAATAGATATCAGGTGACAGATGCAATTTATAGCTCAGAAGTCGAGGAATTAAAAAGGCACACTAGATCAGTGTTTTCCAAAAATCCCTATTTCTTTGACTGATTTTGAGCCAATTATAACCAATTTCTTAACCATTTTTCATTCAATAATAACGGGCATTACCAAATAAGTTACCAAACCCAAAATAACTGAAGTAGGTGTGTTAGCAAAGTGTAACCCAACAGTAGTATATGCAACTGTTTATATTATGTGACATTTTTGCATATCTGCTAGGATGGGAGTGAGCACTGCCTCGAGTGTTGTGGGCAAATACAAGAGATCCAGCATATGGTGCCTTACATTTAAGAGCTCTTTATGTAGTCAAACATGCATCTGCAGTCATCTTTTTGATATCAAACTTTAAAAATTAGCCCAATATAGGTGTGCCCCATTGTATATTCCCAGCGCCACATTGTTTAATCTTGTTATATTTCACCTCTTTGATCGCTTTGTTGTAGATGAATTTAATTTCTCAGTAACTAATTTAAAGCATTGTAAAATGCTGTTGTCTGTGCTCATTATAAGGGACTTTTCCTCATTTTGTTAGTTAAAATTTTCCTCCCTCTTGCTTTTCCTTCATTTTTATGGGTGTATTAATTATTTTCAGTTATATTACTTGAAAAGTTATTAATGCATTTTCATTAAGCATTTTATTTTGTGCTATATCTCCACCATTTACATCTTTTATCCCTTTTATTTTCC
Source organism: Apteryx rowi (assembly GCF_003343035.1). NCBI lineage: Eukaryota > Metazoa > Chordata > Aves > Apterygiformes > Apterygidae > Apteryx > Apteryx rowi. The sequence goes on along the minus strand of NW_020449074.1, from coordinate 1,003,301 downwards.
CCAAGTCTGGGCAGTGAGAATTTGAGAGATGTTACAAAAGGAGAATTTCCCAGTCACTAAATCATTTTTTATGGATGGATTCTTGGCTGTGGATTCATTTAATGTTTGCATATTGCATATCACTAATATCAAGAGCAAAAGCCCTGAATGGATGATGAGGGCTTCTGTTCTTGCAGTCAACAATTCTGAATAATCGCTACTCAGGAACCTCCTCTTTGACTGACTATGCCATTACATGGAAATATTGAAGCCTAAAATTCATATCCCTTTCCACTGTCTCCAAGACTCATTTTACAGCAGCTATTTGGATCCCTGCCACATTATCTTTTTAAAAAATTGACGTCTGTACTTGTGACATTGTCTAAAATGAATCTTCATCCATGGATTATTAACTGCACATCCCTTATGGTCAATGGCTTAATTAAATCAGATACTGATGACCTTAAAACTAATTTAGCAGTTTAATGCATACTCTTTTCTATTTGCTTCATGTCAAATATGGATGCAATGGTGAAATCTTATTCCAGCATTAACATTTGCAGCATTTTGCAATGGAGTGCAGTAGTTTGGTTTGCACAATGAAAATTAAATGGAAACAACTTATTCTAGCACAGAATGTGCATTGGTGGTCAGTTAAGGAGAGTAAAAAGAGCTATCGTGTTGCATTATGTKGCAGGTGAGATGTGTTCCCCAAGCTGAACGACTGAAGTATATTAACAGTTGCCTGCCTGCGGTTGCTATTGGATATCGCTGCACTGATTTGCAAGAATAATCTCATTGTATACTCATTAATAGAAATTAATTAGTGGAAGACATCTCAACAAAGATGTCCTGAGTTTCTTTAGCTTGGACTATAATGGGATTTGAGAGGCATCTACAGAAAATAGAACCAGCTTTCTCTGGGCTTTTATCAATGCTTTAAAGGCTTGGAAAAGGCATTAATTACACTGTTTACCAAGTGGTTGGATTTGTATGGCGTTAGAAGATACATTTCCACCTCTGCTTTTTCCCGCTTGTCAAACTGCCTCTCTGTTATGTCGCAGCCCGCTTTCTCTGCCTGTCTATCCTGCATCTGCTGTTTACCCATGGCTGTGTCATCTCAGCTTACTCTGATCACTGTCGTCTCAGGTACGATACGATAACGAACCAGTGGGAGACCATCGCACCTCTGCCAAAGGCCGTGCACTCGGCCGCCGCTACCGTCTGCGGGGGCAAGGTCTACGTCTTCGGTGGGGTGAACGAAGCCGGCCGAGCGGCGGGYGTCTTGCAGTCCTACATCCCTCAGACGAACTCGTGGAGTTTCATAGAGTCGCCAATGATCGGTAAGGCATTTGTGTTGTCAACGTAAACCCGTATTGTGACAGAAATCTCTGCACTACAGGTATTTTAATACCTTTGTGGAAAGCAAATGAGTTGGGGAGGGGGAGACGTTCGTAGCAGATTGGCAGGAATGCAGGGTATATTATACCAGAGAGGCAATTATCTGGATTTTTTACTGAAGGCAATTGTCACTCATTAATACAGCTAGTTATCAGCTAGAAGTGATGAGTTCAAAGTAGAAGAGAAAGGAAAGCAGTTATTAGACATGGACAACTAGTAATTTTAGATCCAAAAAATCACAAAGTGCAGTGAAACTTCATTCTAACATCATGTGTTGCTTCATACTTAAATCAACACCAGTCAGTTAATGGATTATTAGGCATGTTTTTGTTAAAATGCCTCGTGTCCTGTAGGAAGTGGAGGTCATTCGTAACTGGAATTTATCTGCGGTGTTCAAAGTCACACACACTTCACAGTCTGCAATCCCCGAGACAGATGGATTATTAAAACTGTGTTTATTAGTCATGTTTATGATGCCCCAGGGCTCTCTCTATTTTTTACAGAATAGAGAGCAAGACAAGAGTGCAAGTTTTCCAAAGCAGCAGCAGCTTAGGAGGTGCAGACTCCCTTCAAAAATTACCATAGTGCTTAGCAGGTTGCGACATAGCTTTTTCGCTCCCCGGGGTGTTTAGGCCGTTGGGAAACAGGGCGAAGAGTTCGGCCTCAGAAAGTCGCTGCTGCAGGGGAAGGGCTGAGCTGTCCCCGTGCTCAGTGCAAGCGGCTGGAGAAGGAGCACAAGGTCACTTGTTTAAAAATATATATAGTCTCAGTATTCTTCCTGCTAGGGCAGGTATGAGGAGCAAGACATAAATTACAGAACTACAGCTACATGGTTTCCAGGTGAGACCTGAGCATATCCTAAGGACTGAAATAAGCTGTCCTTTTGTTTTAGCTTGTTACAATTATGATGAATCTCTTCTTGGGGTTTACCAGTAGAAACAGTCCTGAGGAGCTGGTGCCTGCACGGCTATAGCTTCCCCTGCAAAGACGGCATTGCTGCTTTCCTAGTCCCTTGCTGCTGTTTGCGTCCAGCCTAACATAACATGACATGCATATGATGCAGCATGAAGCGCCCAGCGGGAGGGCGTTAACCAGCAAAAGTCATGTTTATGTAGTACAGCAGGGCAAACAAACCTATTTCCCAGCTTTTTCCATCACATGGCTCCAGCTGCTGCTGTTCATTTAATCCACTGACTGACAGTGTGAGGTTTTCCTGTACTCAGAGCATATTGCAAAAAATGAATGCATTATGCAAAGAGGTATTCCTTTCCCTTACCAAACTAGTGCAAGTGCCACAGGAGCTAAGAATTCATTCCCTGGGCTTATTATACTGTCTAGCAGGCATCAACACCATGCGTGCTTGGAAAAATCATCCAAACCATCCAGAGATGGGTTCATCATCTGTTGTTCAAATAGACTTGTATCTTCCTAATAAAATTACATGAAAGACGCTGGTGAAGTTAAAAGATGGTGTTTGTAGGGGTTTTGGTGTAAACAAAGTTAATTAGTTAAGCTGAAGGCATAAAATGTATGGTGAAATACTGAGTTGCCAGGTGTATTTCTTGGGAAATAAATAATGCCAATTTTTTTGCAAATAAAGTAAAATAACACAAAGCCTGAACAATTGCACCCCAGTGGAGAATGTCTGGGAGACTGAACTGATGTGATCCTCGATCTTCACTAAAAGGCTGCAGAAATATTGGAAATGCAACTCTTATTTCTGCAACTCTAGAAGAACCGTAGTATCTTCTGTATTTCTAAGATATCACCCAAGAACTGAATGATATTCCAAGTGCAGTACGGTCAACCTTTATTTAAAACAAAGAGGGAGTAGAAGGGAGTCTTGGAGTGCTTTTTATAAAATGGAGATGAGATGAACTCTGATGTGATCATTCCTGGGGTGCTTTTGACAGCCTTAAGGCATTTTTGTGAGTATTTGTGAATTCTTCAGCTGTCCCTCTGAGCTAAGTAAACTGAGACATCTGACAGCTAGTTCTGTTGTTTAAGGTCACTCCAGAGATCAGTGAAACCTGTTTGACCTCCAAAAGGATAATGGATTATTTAAAAACACCTCAAGCATGCTCAAACACTCAGCAGTAGATGCAGGTGTTGAAAGTGTCCAAGGCCTCTAGARGTTGTTAGACCAGTAGTACCTGCTTCAAGTCACTGCAGTATTTTACAACTGTTGGTGAGTTGGCTGCTGCACGGCACACATTTGAACCCAACAGATCCATCTCCTCCAGAGTACTGTGTGCCAGCCTAACCCCAGGCAGCACTGGCACCAACCATGGGAAAGGGAAGGGGCATTTTTAGGCCAACCTGAACGCAGCTGAAACCAGCTGGATGCTGAAATCCTGTCTGAGCAGAACAGAGATGAGGTGGGGACCAATAGCACTTCCAGGGAGCTCAGCCTCTGCTCTGTTTGGATTTCTTCTAAGAATAAGCAGCAGACTCATCCTCAGTCTCTATTTATTCTTTAGCCGTAACCTGCCATGTGTTGGGACATGAATTCCTGTGCAGTAGACATGAAGCTAGGGTCCCCAACACATTGCATATGGATGCTGTAGTAGCCTTTGGGCAGGAGCAGGTTTTGCTTACACACATATGTTTGGAGAGGAAATGTTTTTTTCTCACTTCCCCATCCTTTGCCACACTTTTCTATTCCCTGTCTTTGGAGCCGGCAGATGCTCTTGCAGCAGCGTAGTCCACAGCTTGATATTAGGGAGGTAATGAAGCCTCCCAGGGCCTTCATATTGCACGTGGTTGGTAAACCATCTTGCGTGTCCCCTTCTTGTGTTCCTAGCTGCAGGAAATTTGTTTCTGTTGAGTCAAAAAGTCCTATGACAGTAAATGAACCTAGCCTAACATACTTGCAGCGCCTGCCTTTCCGTTTCTTGTTAAGTTGTCCTATATAGCTCTGCTAAAAATGTATTCCATGCCCAGCTTCCTGAGGTTTGTCTTATTTAACAAGATGGCCATAGACACGCTGAAGTCAGTGACTGTAAGCCTAATTATCTTGTCACTGTGTTTTAGTTCACTTTGTGCCTTCATGCCGGGGCACTAAAATATACTTTTTCTGCTACCTGGAACAGTCAGTGTCTGCACTGGTGGAATTACAAGCTTTGATTAGTGTTTCTGGTTTGTAAGAAGAACAAATAGTGTTTATTCATCACTATTATTGAATTTTAAAATCTGGTGAGAACTATGGAAATACAGAGGTCGAGGGTCTATGAGCGTTTCTGGTTTCTTATACAAAAATTTAGTTCCTTACCATGCCATTTACCAACGGAGAGAACCTTGGAGTTTGCCCTAGGTATCAACTCAATCCTTGCAAGATCACCAGGACAGATAAGTAAGAATTCCCTTACAGCACGTGTCCGCTGTCCATTTATATCTGCTGACTGGTCCTACCCTGCCATATGGACTGAACCCTTCCCACAAAAGAAGGAGAAAGAGGGCAGACAGCCATGAGAAATGGATGGGGAACAGCGGCATGCTGGGCCTTTGGACCAGAGGTCTTGCCTCTTTTGTGCTCCTGAAAGCACTATGCAGAGACCCAGCTGCGTGCCTGCAATATGCAGCTTAGGCTCGCCTTGGAGGAGACTGACACTGCTAACAAGTAGAGCCAGCCTTCAAGCTTCCAGCTGGGCCTGCCCAAAAATATTCTTCTCCCTTCCCATGCCTGTAATGGGCTTGGAGCCACTTTACATGTACAGTTTTGACCCAGAGATTTTTCAGGAAGAACCGTAAGATGATTCATTGCCTACACCCATCCATCTTTTCTTTTTTAATAAGTAAAGGGTTTGGAGAGATTTCTGTACACACAGAGGCATATATATGTTTATGTGTATGTTTACACCTACATGCAGGTGTCCCCTTTCTCTACATCCCTTGGCTATGTCCTACCCTTCCTCTCAACGATGGGTGTCTCTGGGGATGTCCATGGTGTGCAGATGTGAGCTCGCTCTGTCCATACTCTGTGCCAGGAGAGAGCTGTGTGGCTGCATTAGCACAGTGCTGAGCTGATCAGACCTGCTGAGAGGCAGGGGACTACGTGGAGCAAGCCCACCCAAGTGGGTGAGTGGCCCAAGCCCACCTCCAATGGATGGGATGAACATACCCCACTGGATCTTCTTTTTGCTATAAGAAGTGAGATGAGTGCATTTTGACTCTAGTGGAAAGTAAAACTCTTTTTTGGAGGGTAAAAAATGCAATTCCTATAACAAGACTCTGCAAACTCCCAAGATGCCCAATTTGACAATATGGAGCACTTTCTTTCCATGAAGACAACCTTAGTCCATTTAGTACTGGCGAGGAAGGGTGCTGATGGCCCTAAAAGAGCACAAGCATAGGATAAGTTTGCTTTTTCCTCTCTTTCTCAAGAGGGCTTCAGGTATTAAACAAGGTGTTGCCATTCACATTTGGGCCTCAAAAAGAGCAGACGAGCTGCCCAAGGGAGGCATCTGCATGTTGGCTCTTCAGCCAACATGCCTGTGCATGGCATCTTTGCCCTCCAGGATGGTTTTCAGTGTTTTTAAGAACTCAACAAGACAGTGCAGGATGAACCAGACTTCAGTCCCAAGGTCTGTAACAAAAGATCTCAGGACAGTCTCTGAGGTTTTTGTCATTTCATATAAATATCTGAAAGAACAAACTGGTTAGTGATGTGTCCAACCTCAGCTGGAAAAGCAAAGAGCTAAGAATGCAAGAAATATCTGGAAAATAATGTTAGCAGCATCTGTGTGCTTCTACTGCACTGTTATGTGGCTTATTTATTTAAAATGCATAATCGTTCCCATGAATTTATTTTTGGGCTTTACAAGAGAAGTCAGATGTCTTGGCTTGTCCGTCTCCACAAGACAGATAGTTCCACACCAGTGCCATGGATTTGCCCAGCTGTCACTTAGAAGTGTTAAAGCAACGAGCGTTCATCTCTTCCTTCAATATGTTTTTCCTCCCATAACTAGTTCTCAGGATTTTTCACAGTGTTAAACTTGATTTTTTCTTTCCTTTGTCTCCATTTCTTCTCTGTATATGCCATATTCTTAATCCAAAATGATTTCTCCCACTCTTTGATGTGTTTCCCCTGCAGATATTTAGTCTGCGCATTACTTAGCAAAGTCACTATTTTTGTATTTGCTTATCAAATATCCTCCCCTTCACTTCCTGCTTCTCTTTTATCGACGCATTCTGGCGAACTCTTCATTTCATTAACATTTCCCTGGTAAAAGTGGTGCTGAGAACTGAACCATGACTGCAAGTGGAGCCTACTCCTTTAGAAAGAAAAATTTCTCACACATGCACACAAAATACAGCATTTGCAGCTGAAGGCAGTGGACTTGACCTCTGAAGATGGTTCATTCAAGGGTCATTGGGGGAATTATAGGGCACCATGATCTGCTGTGCAGTAAGGAGAACCCAGCCAGCGTGAGAGGGAGCTCTGTGTTTGCATAAGCGTGGTGTGTCGCCTTCCCTTTGGTCAGCTGTGACCTGGCTTCCTCCTCTTCCCATTTTCTGCATCGCCCCTGCTGTGGCCAAACCTGTGGGGCCCGTTCCTGGAGTCCACATGACCAGCAGCATACTCCTCATCCCCGTTTTGTCCTCCTTCCTCATTCCCTGGAGAGCACTGGCTTCACGCCGCGATGACAGCACCTTGCCAGAACAACCGAAATCCGAGACCCGGCTGCTAATTGCAATATCTGCAGTTTGGCCTCACAAGCTATGCGGAGGATCAGACTGCAGTCTCCAGGCTGCCGAGGGACGTTATCTTATCCATTACCATACCAGCCTTGAGCTTGCCTGCATGTTATTCAGGGAGAGGAAGAGGCACTTACTATTAAAAGCAGATTAGTTTCTACTGACTAGTCTTCTTTCTCCAGCCTGTTTCATCACGTGCATCTATCTGCCCCCAGCCTGCTGGAGACCTTTTAGTTGGAGCTGTAGCTTGACTGGTGGCATGCCCCTGATAAAAATGTTCTGACTGGTTTTGTTTTAATAACGCTTTTCCAAAGTGAAGTGCTGCCACCATTCATTTTAATGCCACTTCAGCCTCTGACCAAGTGCTGTACTGGAAGGCAACATAAGATCTTTAAGTAATCATGGGAGGGAAAGCAGAACTGTGATGCTTGGCTATATAATGTATGGAGTGATATAAGAGCCAAAAAACCACAACACAGGCAACATTGTTGTTACTAAGTTAGGAGCACACTGGTCGGTTAAATTATCAACCTCACATGAAGGACACCTCCAGCTCAAGGACTGTGTTCAAGTGCGTACCCCTTCCTGGAATGACTTGTCACTGGAAGAATAGAAATACTTGTGTATTTTCCTTTGCCAACAGTAAAGTATAGTGATGTTATGATGTTATCCGTATGGAGAGAAGAGTACTTTTTATCTATTATCTCCTTTACATTTACTCTACCTTTTAATCTCATGTGCACTTGCAATCCTGGACAACTCCCACCTGAGCTTTTCCAGCCTGAAATGGATTTCAGTATGTGACTGACCCAACACTTGGATTTCGTTTTGGGGAAGGATGCTTCTCTGTAACCTCTCTCAGTTTCCGTGTTTCCTCTCACCTGTCTTCCTCCCCTCCAATAGGCATTTCAAATAACCTGGCTCTGTCGCGTGGTAATCCTCTGACCCGCAGGAGCTCGCATGCACGCCCAATAGCATTGACCAAAATGCCCAGCCAGCACATGCTTTTGCAAAATTAGGCTCCCCAATCATCTTGCCCTACTAGCACGTTAAAGACTTTGAGCAGTGACAGAAGTCAGTGTCTCTTGAGTGTTTGCATGAGGCTGCTGAGCCGTAGAAAGGACAATAGCAAGGGAAGGGTATGGGTAGGACTGGGGGTGAAGTGAGGTTGAAGGCTGACCGTGGCTGCCCATGCTTAGGCAGCAAGAATGCCAGCTTGAGTTTTCCAAGCTCACCGGTATCTGTGAACAATTTCTGCCTCCATTGTAACAAAGCAAAAATAAAATATCCTCTTTTCTCTCCTCCTGTCTCTGGAGGGGTCTCCCTCATGTCCTTCTGCCATATCTTCATCAGGATCCTCAGCAGGATCAGGAGACTATTTGCTGTGAACTTCTCCCTTCCTGAAAGAAGCAGTAGAGATTTCCCTGTTTCGCTATCTCAGACTTACTTTATATCAATTTATGAAATTGTAGCTAAAGCCAAAGCAGTCAAAAGACAACAGATAGGTGATGTATTGAAAAATTGATGAGACTCAAACATGATTGCCTGTTAGAAAAGAAAAAGAAAGAAAAAGAAAATCAGACTGTCTGCTTATTTGAAAAGAAGAAAAAAAGTCACTATAAAAATAACCAAGGGGTTTCCCTCTCTTTTTTTGACAAAAAGGAATGTGAAGTCAGTGATTCAGTCTCCTGAGAAGTCGCTGTTTCTGCCTTGAGGGAGCCCCAAATAATTTCCCTGGGAGATTTGGGAGCTGAATTCTGAGCTCTTTTTTTATGGGAGAGTTTCTTTCTCTTGTAAAATAGTGTTAGTCAAAGAAAAAAAAAACAGGAAAGCATGATAATTAAATATGGAAAACTTCTGATGTGTTCTTTAACTGGAAAAAATGTCACATATGCAAGTCTGATTTGGAAAGGGATGTGAGATGAGTTGTTAGGCCAGATAAGTCCTTCTGATGAATTATAGTGGCTTAGTGGCACTGAGAAGAAACTGAATACTCCTTGTTCTATTTTCTGGATGAATTAGTTTCTTCCCATCTGTTCCCAAGGATCAATGACATTTTCCTAATACATCCACGTTTTTTGACATATGCCTGTAGACACTCAGCATAACAGGAGCCCAGCTTTAACCCGTAACACATTTTGCCTGTTCTCACGCTCCACRCTGCTGCCTCATACGTCCTCTAGACCCAACCTGAGCCGTGCCACACCATCACCCTGCCAAGCAGAAGCACAAAACCATTATTTTGCTTCTRGTTTAACCAGCTCAAAGTTCAATTAAGGAAATTACCCCCCTCCTTCTCAACAGGTACACCAGCTTTTGTTTAACTACTGTCAAATTAAGTCTTTCATTAAATATTTAATGGAATAAGATGGTTTTACAAGAACCTCAGGGTTACAAAGGCAGCCATGCAAGAGGTAAGAGAAAGCCAAAAGTGAAGTTGCCGGGGTTGGGCTAAGCCCCTCTCGTTCTGTGTTTGCAAAATGATGCCGTCACAGAATTGCAGGCCCAGGAGGGACATCTAGACCCCTGCGATGTCATGCAGAGACGAAGAGTGTGGTGAAGGTGGTCTGCCAGCGCCCGGGAGGCTGAAGTCAGCCTGTCGGACCGCGTGCYGCTAGTTCTCCGCTGGTGCAGCAAGAGGCCAACCCTTTCCTGGGCTGATAACAGCACAAATTTTGGAGAGGCTTAAATATATAGCTGCTTTGGGAGAACTGTTTTTAGGAATTGCAAAACATGTGTCCTGTGGCACCAGCAGAGCCACCCAGGAAAGGTCCGCTTCAGACTCTGAGTTCTTCAGCACTAGTGGTTCTCAGAGACCTAGCTGTGAGAATTATTTTAACTACAGCAAAGCAATGTATTTTCCCTTCTTTTGTTCCTCAAGACTGATGATCGGTTTCCCTGAAATGCTGATTAAAAAAACTGTACCGCCTTAAGACAGACACCATCCTGAGAAATTTCAACCCAACTGGCTAACATTTAATAATGTGCAAATGTGCATATGGTGTGATAGGAGCATACGGGACAAGTCAACTAATTAAATTAGGATTTATTTTGTTCAATAGTTTTATGGTTAGCTTTACCAAATATTTCTAATAAATCTGCAGCTAGCACAATAGTTTTCGAGCATCACTTTAACTTAGGAGAAGGAATTTGCTTAGTTTGAAACCCTGACCTCACACAGTTCGTTGCTGAAGTGCAGGACTGCTGAAGGCACTTCACACATCCGAAAGTAAAAATGCAGGTGAATTTACATGACAGATGAAGCAGAGGGGGGTTGCGGGGGGGGGGGGGAAGTCGGGTGTCAGAAAATCTTCTGGGTTGTGTGGGTGACCCTCCCACCAGCAGAAGTGGCATATGAAAAAGAAGAATCTACTGTGGAATATTATTAGGTGGGACTCAGCACCGTGGGTTCTCCTGTGCTGAGCTGCTGCTCTGAAATGGGAAAGTATCTGAGCGAAAATTTGCAGCAATTCAAAATTCTGTAACARCTTGACACGTTAATTTGGTATGTAAGAGCAGAGCTTTCAGGGTGACTCCATTAGGCTTTGCGAGGGGATAATTGCGCTTTCCCAGTTTGGAGGGAGGTGCATACTGGGGAAGTGAAGGACTGACAAACTTTAAAAGTGCCTTTGAGAACTTTGAGAGGGAAGAACAGAAACAAGATTTCCTCATTTTTCTTCCCCTAGCCTTGGAGGTTTAGAGAAACGTGACTTATCTATAAATAAGGGGAATGTACAAATAAAAAACAGTCTCCAAACCTGAGCCTAAAACTGATCTCAGTGTTGCTTTCCATTGACAGATAACAAATATGCTCCTGCAGTCACTCTCAATGGGTTCATCTTTATTCTTGGAGGAGCTTATGCAAGAGCAACCACCATCTATGACCCAGAGAAAGGCAATATTAAAGCAGGTCCCAACATGAACCACTCCAGGCAGTTCTGCAGGTGAGAAAAAACGCTCAAATTGAATTACCAGTGCCTTAATATTTTTCTGCTGAAAAATACGCTCGTCTTACCTAGTAGCGAGAGGGGCAGGGAAGGGAGGTGTGTACCATATGGGTGTTTTCCTTACTGCTTTTTGTATGCGTTCGGGGATGCAGCGTTTTCCAAAATGCACTACCAGGATCCTGCTATGGTTCACTTGCTTCTTCGTATTTGGGTGCTGTGGACTGCGGGGAGGGACGTACACTGGGCTTCTGCTTCCAGCAAACTACATTAACGCTGTTTTACGCAGTTTGTCACGCGTAACCGGAGGATGATAAGTACACACTGTATGAGAGCCTGCCATAATATGGAATTGTTTTTTTGCTAAATAGTTGAAAGATCCTTGAACGAAAAGTGCCGAATAAGCACCACGTGCTGACGTTAATTGTTATTTATGCCGTGTCTTTGATTGCTTTTTGGGCTCRCTTCCCTGATCCCAGCCGCAGGTTTTAACAAACTTCCCAGACTGGACGACAAAAATAAAACTTGGCGCCCGTTGCAGGTCCTGGCAGAACTTAAAGGCCTTTTAAAAAGGATTGCGCTAGTGTTACCGAGAGCAAAAAGACTGCCTTGTTGGAGGCAGTGGTTAGTGCCAGCCACCCCAGAGAGCAGCTACCCCTACCTGCTTTCCACTGAAAAGCCATCGGTGGCCCGCGACGGCTGCCCGCGCCCGCCGCRTAGGGCGAGCGGGTCCTTTTCCCCTTGCTGCCTAAGCAGCGCCGATGCGCAGCCGAAGGGTTTGCTCTTTCCTTCTGGTGCGGTAGCGTCCGGCAGCCGCCCCCGCGGAGCAGCAGCACCGGGGCAGCAGCGACCAGGTGCCAAAAATAGACCTGCCGCCCCGGCCTCCCCGGCATGTCTCTAACGCTTGTCCCCAGCCGGAAAAACGCCTCCTTGCTTTGCTTTCGTGTGTTTAATCTGACCCGTTGGGGGAGAAGAGAAAATTCCTTCCTAAGACAGCGCGGTTAGTTGTTGACGGCTTTTTGCTCGGCTTTTCTCTTTTTCCCGTTTTCCGCTTTTTTCCTTTTTTTAATTTAAGGAGCGCCCTCTCTTGGCTGCTGAAGCAAATTCCCTTTCCAGTGCTGGGGTCCGAGAGGTCCAGCCCCGTCGGGCCCATTCGCCCGTGCTAATCATGCGCTGTCGCTGCCCCTCTGCTTTAGCGAGCAGGAAATTGGAGAGAGGGGAACCCTGCAGCGTTCAGGCGGCTGTTAATGCTGTTTTTCTCCAAAGACTGAAAAACAGAAGGAGGCTCTGACGCAGCTGATGTAGTTGTCCCAGCAAGCCACAGTCTTAGTCCCGAACATTTCAGGATCGCAGCCCTGCCTAGCGAAATGAAACAGGAGGGACTGCTGCACGTTTGTTACAGTTCCCCAATCCTACCAGAGAGAAGCGTGAACTGCTCCTTAAATATTTCTTTTGCAATATAGCAAATATCTGTTAATTAAGCATCTGTTTGTAGTATACTACAAGAGATGATTGATTGTGCGTAGCCGTGGGTGATTTCAGCCTGGGGGCATCAGCTGGGCGTCTCACACTGCTGACAGCAAAACTTCCCAAGGTTTCTAACATGAAGAGCTGCTTTGTCCAAGCCCCCTGAAGGTGGTCCAGGAGAAGACCTCAGACTGACCGAGGAGAGTTAACTGGTGACCTAAAAATTAGCTGTTGCTTAGGCACTGGTGATGGTGTTCCCAATAAATTTGCTTTGCTGAAATAGTTTACACCAGTCAAAAACAAGGAAGCTTCAAACTTTTCAAGGAAGAATTTTCCAAAGCCTAAAACAAATGTCAACCCAATGGACTGGAAACCTACGTTTATAGTGGAAGAGGAACCAAAAAAAGAAATAGCTCGGTGCATCCCAGTTGGTTTCTGAAAAGCACAATTTCAAAAATTCTTGTGTTTGCTGGGAAATGTTTAAGGAAAAATATTTCATACAAAAGGAGATGTGAAAGCAGTGGTAAAAACTAAGTAAATCAGTATGTATGGAAATAGGAAAAAGGGGAGGTTAACAGTAATGGATACGAGGTATAGGTTAAAAACTGGCTGCTGCTAAGGGGAACTAAGGGAACYAGTGAAGTGTTAATAGCCAATAGGAGTAGAAAAAGGTCATTTTAAACCTGTTAGGATCAAATCTGCAACCTTAATCAGTGATAAATCCTTTGCTAGCTGAGGCCGATGAGGTAGTAAAGTGTAATACAGAACTATTTCATGGATATTTCTCTTCTGTATTTGGAAGGAAGCAAGACGTTTTGATTCCATATTAAACCGTGGGTGGACCAAAACCATTCACCTTTTGTAGCAAAAAGAAAGATGTGAAAAAGGATCAGAAATTAAACTCTCAAATCAGGCAAACTGGCTATCTTAGGCACAGGAGTCTTTAGAGACCCAGCTGAGAAGCGGTTTGATCCACTGCTGTTGATTTTTAATAACTCTTGCAATTCAGGGAGATTCAGGCAGCTCAGGGCACTGCCAAGGTGTTTCCCGTATTTTGAAAGGGTGAAAGGCAGGACTGTAGTACAGCGGTAATTAATTTTGCAGAGGRTCAACGTCAGGCTACGCAGTCTCATTTGGCCTCATGTTGGCCCTTTGCAAAATAACGGAATGGTTAATCTGGGATTCCATCCACAAATAACTAGATGCTAATAATATAATGAACAGCAGTCGGTGTGGCTGCCTGGAAGATGAGTCTTGCCAAACAAACCTGTTGTCTTCTGTTTTTGAGGGGTGAAGTTGGGGAGGGGGTTGTTTTGCAGGGGGTTTTTTAGTAAAACATGTCTGGCTGCTAAAGACAACTGTGTTGCTATAATATACTGTGATTTCTCCAAGGCATTTGGCTGGTATTATATGGAATTAACAAGGCACACATTAGAGAGATTAAATCCGTTTCACTGACAGATCTCAAAATGGAGTTGTTAATGAGACGATATCACTGAGCAAGGCCATCACTAGCAGGCATTCATTCTCTCTTTGGTGCTATTTAATATTTTTACCAAAAACCTCGGTAACAGAAAAATCTGTCCTTGCAAGGGTTGCAGGTGACAGCACTTGGTGGGGCAAAAATATTGTGAGTTACGAGTTATTCTAGCCAGTTCTCTGCATGCGCCAGTTAGATGGTCTCAAGCCAGCATTTTAAATGCAAAGTCATATGTTTTTAGGAAGTGCARCTGCAAGTTACACCTGCACAGCAGCCACGTTCCCTTTTCTGAGGCAGGATCTCGGACGAGGGCACGAAGGTCAGTGCAATATTGGACGTATCGTATGAGCAATAACGGGGAGATGAAAACCCGGTGAGAAGAGAGAGTGCTGCTGCATGCAGCAGTGCTAAGACTAATGTGGGTCTCGGGTCAACRCATGGAAATACCGACTGAAGTTTGAAGGAGAGCTGCAAGAAGGCCACAGGGCTGCAAATCAAATCGTTGACATGAAATTTAAGGAGTTTATCAAAGAAATGTTGAGAGGTGACTCGATCGCTGGCACCAGGTGGGAAAGCCCTCCTGCTTGCAGGCCAAGGCGTAGCGGGTTACGGGGGGCGACCAAGTGAAGTTACACAGCTCAGCCTTGAAGCGAGGCCCTTTCCTAACAGCAGGGACAATTAAACCGTGAACCGTCAAGGGAGGGGGGTGAACTCATGCACACTTGGTGTTTTTAAGATAAGATTAGATACGTTTCTAAGAGAGATACTGCCTGGGGAAAAGTCCGTGGCCTGCGTATACACGAACTCAGATTAACTAAACGCAGAAATCCCTTCTGACCTTCATCCGTTAATCGAGAAATTCCTCGTTCTGCTCATTAGCATGGATCACAAAAAGCATGGTTCAAAAGCAGCAACATAAACAACTTAAAAATTAACTGCATGCTCTTGATCTCCCTTCAACAGGAGTCATTCAATACCAAATTTGCTGGGAAAATCTTGACCRCATCACTTTTATTTTTATCTGCACTGTTTTTTACCATGCTAGTTGCTAGTCAGTGTGATCGCTTAGAGTATGGAGGGAAGAAATGCGTGTGATATTCTCTGTGTAGCATATGTGAAAACACAGAGGTCCGTTATAATAGTTTTAATATCAAGTTAAACTACTTCTAATGAAAAAACAAAAAATAAATGGTTCAGGTCTCCAGCTCACAACCAAACAAGAGCAAATTGAGCACACGTTTTCAGATTTAGCCTGGTCTCATGGAAGTCARTGAGAAATTTGTGTTGACCTAGAGTTAACCCTTCGAGGAACAGCGCCAAACGTGCAAAGAGCAGTCATGCATCTGATGTATTTTGAAATTTCGTGACTTCACATGAGACATTGAAACACATTGAAAATCTTCCGCACAATGTCCGAGGGCAAGTAGAGTATTTTGCATTTCCCAAACGTCAGGCAAACGTCCTGGTTTGGCGGCTTGCGTTCACACAGCAGGATGGTCGGAGGCCCTGAGCGCGGACGTGGCGGTGGCTGACGGCAGCAGACGGGCGCCAGGAGCTGCGATGGGCCATGACCYGCTCTGCCCAGCTGGCCACCTCCCTGCAGCCTGCGGACGGCCGCTGCAGAAACAGGCCTCTCCTCCGGCGCCGGGAAGGCCTCTCTTTGCAGACAGGCACTCTCCCTTCCCCAGATGCCCTTCAAGGCTTTATTTTTCCACGAGCAAAAAGAATAGAGAATGGGTTTCTGTGTATGATTAAAAATGCCATATTCTGCTTGCTTAGGATCCAGGCAGCACGCAAATGCAAGTGTGCTACAGAGATCCTCCACGGGGTAACGGCAGCAGCACGGTGGTGCCAGCAATAATTCCAGAGAAGCTAATTTAGTACCAGCAATTCCCAATAGGCACCGGAAAAGCATTTTCTTCCTCCTCCTCTGACTGTTAACCAGTAAGATTTATTAGATGGTGCTGCCAAATGGAAATCTTTAATAAAACTTAGATGTGGGCTGAACAGCACAACAAAACCAGGGTCGGTCTGTGGATTTTTTTCCTCTCCTTTTTAAATAAGCCCTTGTTCTCGAACAGCGGAGCATGGTGACTTCTGTGCTTAACTACTAGGCATTGCTGATGTACGGCACCAGCTGCAGATTCCCCCGGCTGATTTGTTTCCTCCTTGCGAAGTTAGCGGTAACTCCAGGCACTGGAAGGGGTTGGAGCACAGCTGGTTGGGACAGATATTCCCAAGTGAAATTACGAAGCGCGGTTCCTTAATGGCTGCGCGCTCCTCGAGCCCGCAGACRGGAAGGCTGGTCTGCAGGCATGCAGCGTTCGCAGCTAGAAGTGCCCGTGGTCCGGAGGGGAAAGCCTAAATCTTCCAGCATATCTGGAAGGAGACGTGGGGCTGGGACTACGCTCAGCAGACAGCTGACGAGAATGGCAGCAGCAGACTAATAGCAATAATTTCTGTAGCAGTTTATGACGTGAAGGATTTCTGTGTGCATTAAAGTGTAACTGATACATACAGAGCACTTGGGCCGTTACTGATGTGCAGCCGACTCTGGAATAAAACATCGCTGTTTTTCAGCAACAAGTAACAATGCTACATGATGGTTTTGAGTCATTAGCAAGGGAAAGCGCTCACAGAATACGGGAGAATATAACTGGAAGGTGGCCAGACACCCACACTAATAACCCTGCTCCAAGAAGTGCCATGATATCCTCCTAATTGACCATGACTAATCTGGACTCTCATTTATCCATCTCATTGTAAAGATGACACCTCTGGCAGCACAACCCAGCCACCCAAGCTCGAGCCCTCTAACACRTAACCGCCCGGCTGCCAGCCCGGCCGCAGGCACCACGGAAGCTTTCAGTGCCACCAACCTCGGAAGACACGCTGGCTTCTGGACTGCCACCACCCACAGGGACAGTGGTGATGCATTCCACGTCCACGTTGCAACGCGCCATGCAGGTTTCACTAGAAGACCCTTGTTTTAAGCAAAAGCTCACGGGGCGCTCACAGCTCGGTCTAGCGCTGTCATGGAGCCACTTTGTACAGCGGCCGGCGTGCCCTGAAGGTTTTGCTTATCCTAGTATTTGCTACACCCAGTTTATGAGCATCTTCCACTTACACATGTGTTCTGATCAAACCCTCCTGAAATCTTATGACAAGACAGAAATTCATCCGCTAATAAATGTGGGGACTTGTCTTCTGAGCAGATTCGCTGTAAATCTAACTGATAATATTTGATAACATGTTTTGGAGCAGCTCCAAATAAATTACCGGCATGTGCACACACAGAAGACACAAGTGAGGAGGGAGAGGAGCTTTGTTTGTAGCCTCCAAACATATTAAGTTTCAGTGAATCAAAACAACACGCTAATTCAGCTGTTTCAAATCTCTTTTACAACCCCAGACTTTATAAGACAGGCTTTCTTTTTCTTCTTCTTTTTTAACACTGTCTGATAAGATGGATGAGATCTTTAGGACTAAGCAGGAAATTTTAAAATATCAGTAATAATAATAACAGTAAGCAAAAGTAAGAAAGTTTTTGTTGGTACTCACACCACTTGGTGCTATTGCCTAGCTGGTGTTACTGGGAGAGATGGATGCTTGAGTAGGGGCTCCCAGGGATGTGGCTCTCAAATGCTGGAGAAAAGAGGTGCTGGCATTCCCCCCATTGGGTGGCTTCTAAATTTCTGCCCATTGGGAGACTTCTGCTACAAGATGCTTCTGAGTGGACAGTCCACAATGCTCTCCAGGGGAAGGTGATCACCAGGTGGAACTTTTTGGCAGGGCCCCTGGCTGGAAAGCCCCACTGGCTTGCACGTGCTGAGCCCTAGACCTCTGCGTCGGACGTGGAGAGCAGTTTGGCAGGGTTTGCAGATGTCAAGCTGTTGAGCCRACAGCAAGGCTACCGTCCACGTGTGATTTTGCTGCTTAAAAGGCAACGCAAAGTCAATGACTCCGCTCTGTCCATCAAGTTGCTTAATGGCCAGCTGCCGGAGAATTTCATCTCCACCATCCCCGATTTGCTCGAGGTGGGGAAGGAGGAAGTTAAGGTGGAGAGGCAGAGAATTTGAAGGGGTATTCAGGTGAAACAAGCACTCCAGAATAGAGACAGACAGACATGCACCAACCCCTGATGCTCTCAGCCTCATTGGGATTGTCTTTCGGAGTGTGAGGCAAAGCTTTGTAGGGGTCAGCGGACGGACTGGATGGGGCTGTGTTGCAGGGGGATAGTCACAGTGTGTGATGGTCTGATATTATTGCTCCTGGTCTGGGCAATCAAGGACACCCGGGCAAATTGGGTGAATGGTCTCTAGGGCTGTAGATCAAGCCCCTGTAATGAAAGGAAGCAATTGCCGAGGGAGCGGAAAGCACGGTAATTAGCCCATTGGCTAATGAATTTGCTAAATGCTGGAACGTGTTTTCCTGGAAGGAGTGGATAAAATGACCTCCATTTGATGAAGATTATCTTCACCCTGGGCATGTTGTTTGATATGTGTAAGTTCAGCCATTCTTCAGCCGCTGCCCTCAAAGCTGCCGTTGGGTTGCCTTCCATAGCGAGGTTACGCAGCGTGCAGCTCCTTCCTTGTCAGGTTCTGGTAGCCTGTAATCATTTTATCTCCCACTATTAATGGCACCAAGCAATAAACTTGCATCCTAATTATTGTAATTATTTCTTTCTTTGTACGTCAGCCTTGGTAATGATGTTTTTACAGCTGATAGGATGGAAGGGAGGGGAGAAAAGAAATATTGTCACAGTAATGAAGAGAGAGCAATGAACATACTACTTTCCACTCACTTTCCTTAGGGTTTTAGATCCCACTTGAGCTTCCTTTTCCCTAGGGTCCCAGAAATTAACAGTGATTGTCCTAATATTGTAAAGAAATAGCAATCTAGGACTACATTCCTAATGCATTTTAAGTACCTACCTGCCACTTTAGCCCTGGAGATGCCCGAGTGTCTCCAAAGTCCCCTGCACATGTAAGTATCTGCTGCATATCTAGAACTGCTAATTTCTTGAGAGCAGGAGCTACTCACTGTTTTTCTTAACCTCAGGCAAGCTAAGTGCAATGCCAATCTTATCTAGGGGAATTGCATGTGGAGGGGGCAGAAGCTCCTCTAATCACCATTTAAAATTCATGTGCGGTCTTTGAAATAGAGGGTGGAATTCAAGCATCCATCCAGTGCATTAGGACTATAGTAAGAGGCCACAGCATTGAATTTCTCAGCCTCTGGTCATGAGTTTCTTTCAGTACTGCAGCCTAGCTGTTGGAGAACAGGAGTAGCATTGGCACTTAAGGCCAGACTTAGCTATGCAGCACGCAGCCAGTTAGTAAGGGCTGGTGGTTGCTTAGCTCTTGTTCCCAGGGTCATTTACCGTCTAGCTACAAGGACCTCTGGGCAGGGTCCTCCCTCTGCCCAGCCCCTTGCTTCCCTCCAGAGTAATGTCCTTGGGTGAGAGATAGTGTTGGACAGACCCCAGTATGGGAATTGGTACAATCATAAAGGTCCTTTTCTGTGTTAGGGTGAGGTGCTGTTGTCTATGCCAGTAAAGTAAAACTTAGCTGGGACCATTAACAGGCACAGGATCTCGGTGGGGCAGGCCGTGGACCTGTGCTCCAAGCTAACGCATCTTATAATTACCCATGATTTGTAATTCTGCAGCTAGATCTTTCCTGGGGATCTTTTGTTTGGGAGTTTCTGTTTGGTTTTCCCTGCTTCACACGGTGATGTTGTCAACTTAACCCATTTGAATTGTTTTTTTTTCCCCCCCAAGTTTTGTCTTGGGTGTATTTTTATAATGACCAATCGACATTTCATTAGCGAACCAAGGCAGCAAGGCTGCTCTGTACCGTAGCCCACCTCTGCCACCAGACCCTGCTCCATCGGGCACTTCCCAGACCACATCCCCGTTAAAACAACCTTCCACCTTGCTCAGCTCCACTGTTAAGTAAACAAAGTGAAACACAGCCAGCATCGAGCAGGGTCATTTCCCATTTTTATTATTGGTGCAATTTTTATTTATAAGCGGCACGCGGAGGCACCCTTACGCACCGAAGGCTGCGCTGGGCGTGCTGCACGGCGGTGGGCAGCGAGCAAGCCGCGCACCCCGCGGGATGCAGGCTCGGCAGCGCGGCAAACCGTGCCTACATGCGAGGCTCTACCCATAAGCAAAGCGGTGGCAAGCGTGTGTAAAGCAACGCTGGCAGCTCAAGGGAGGCGCGTGCTGCTAAATGAACTTGTTTCTTGGATTTATTGGGTCAGCGACTCTCGCTGACCTCCCCCTCTGCCTCCCTCTGCGCCATACAAGCCCTGGCGCTAGTCCCTGCCGGGCCACCGCCGCTCTGGCTCCAGCGCCGGCTGCTTTGGAGGTGGATTTGTTGCCTTTTCAGAGCCATCTTTCAGGATGACACTTGCTTTACTCAAATCCTCCTTCTTCCCAATTTCTCCCTGACGTTTCAAAAATAATTATCAGTGGTTCAGTAAGTTCATTAGCAAACTCCCTTAAGACCCTGGGCTATGTATCATCCAGCCCTGCTGATTTGTGGATAGGCTCTAATCAAGTGTTTCAAGTCTCTCGCTCCCTCCTCCTCCTTTCAGATTAACGGTTATTTTGACAAGATTCTCATTATTTCCTATTTCCTGGTGGTACCCTGGGACTAGGCTTGTTTGAGTCCTCACGCCTGTCATTGTAGGTTTATTTTTAGTCTAAGTCTTTGATTCTTCCCAAGGACATCAGAGTTTTGTGTTCTTCCAAACCACATGTTTTTCTTCCCYATGCCATTTTAGTCTCCGTTCATTCGGGGTCATCCAGGGCTGTCTTTTGCATTTGTCACTTTTTGTTCTTCTTCTTCCCACTGCTCCAAAATTAGCTTGAAGAAATAAATTTGCTTCTACCAAGCTAATGGGTTACTACCATTCTCTGACTTCATAGATCTAGGCCACTGTCTTTAATTTTGCTGGCCTCCCCTGACCCTTGTCCTGTCCTCTCATGTATACATACTATCAAACTCTTTTCCTTCCCAATCCAGCCATCCCCACTGCCTGTTCTTCACAACAGACTCGCCTCCCAAACACCAGCAAAAACAGCATAAGCCCCATCCAGCTCAACAACTTCCTTAAATTTTACAGGCAGTTTCCCATAGAAGCTCTACATCCCCATTCTGCCCGATATCTTCTTCTCAAGAGTCCCGGTCYCTGTGTCTCTGGCCAAATGGGAATTCCCCTTCTCTCCTGCTGCCCCGCAAACTCCAGCTTCTTGGAAAACAAAAAGCAGAGCTGTTCGTGGCTTCCTCGCTCAGCTTGGGTTCACTGCTGCAYGGTGGGAAGGCAGGGGTGGGAATGAGGTGCTCCTGAACAGTCTTTTCCCACCCAGCCATCTGCTGCCTCTGTCATCCGTCTACCCTTTCCAAAAACACACATACATCCWCAACACCAGCCCTATTTACCTCCCTGTCTGTCTTCATTAGCCCAAAGTGCGTGTGTCACTCTTCACATGATTGCTGGCGAGGCTCGTGGGTTAAGAGGAAGGAGAGAGGAGGAAGAGACCAGGCTGAATGCCCGTTCTTCTCTCCAATACACTTCACACCTACRCCCCTTCCCCAATATCAGCAGTTTAAGAACCACTGAATTAGCCCAGCCTCATTATCCTTGATTTGCAAGAGATTTCAGAATTCGAATACTTTCATTTTAAGGAAGCAGCAGGAATTTTGTGTTCTTTATACACTAGCCGATACCTCCACTGTCGGTCCCTCAGTTCCGTATCCGCAACCATCCATCAGTTCTGTGGGCAGCGCATTCGCTTTGCGCTTGACAACGCTCCTTCTGCCCCTCGCTTCCGAGCTTGGTCGGGGAAATGCAGGAGGAAAAACAGAAGATGGGAAAGCCTTGGCCGAGGACAACAAATGGACACGGGCACCAGCCTCCCCAGTGAAAGAGCGAGCATGGAAGGGCTGAGCCAAGAGTGCATTTTCTGAGGTTTTTTCGCCCTGTCAACAGCATTCACTGTTTGCTAGAGAAGTAAATTTGAGAGGGGCTTATTTTACCCTGCCCAGGGAGGGAGAGAGGGACCCAGAGGAGCAGCTCTGATTTTTTTTTTCCCCAGACGTGCATGGTGCCATGGGCATGTATAGTCCTAGTACATTTGCTGCAGATTCCATGCATGGGCTGGACAAACTACACCTTTTTCAGATTCATTTCTGTTGTTTAAATTCCAGGCAACATTTACCTACCTGGCAGGAACACGAAAAGGATTAATTTGGGGGAGAGAGAAAGGGAGAGGGAAGAGAAATGCCCACACAGCTTTCTAAAGATAAGAACAAAAAGCATTTTCACAGTTTACTCACTTGTTTAGAAGATTTGTTCTTTTTAAGCATAAAACAGGAACYGCTTGATAAGACAACTAACTAAAACTTTCTTTTTTAATATAGTGCTGTGGTTCTTGATGGAAAAATCTATGCCACTGGTGGGATTGTTAGCAGCGAAGGACCTGCGCTGGGAAACATGGAAGCCTACGACCCTAAGACAAATACTTGGACACTTCTCCCAAACATGCCATGCCCCGTTTTTCGACATGGCTGCGTAGTAATCAAGAAGTACATTCAGAGCGGCTGATGTTACCGAGGAGCTGGGTGGAGAACTGCGCGTACCTGTCGAAAGCAGGCAAGAAGAATACTACTACTAAACAAACAAAAGCAGCAAAGACAGACAACCAGTGAACATATTGCTCTAAAGTCTTGAATAGAGTCTACATTGAATGTAGAAAAATCATCCTCACCTTTTGGTGAACAAGGAGCAGAGAGCTCCGTGCTATGTATGATAGTGTAACTTAATAATACAAGTGTGTCACTAGATGTTATAGTGGCACTTGTTCTGGACGTCGGCTTTTGGTCAACCCAGGTGCAATAGAATTTCACATATTTTTTAAGCTGGGGAAGAGAGGAAGAAAATCTGCATTTTACTTCTACAGCTCAAGCTTGATTCTTAAAATAACCATGCAGATTAGTTTTACTGTTACACTTTAGGCATCAGGCTATTTGAAAGGTCAAAGTGTCCTTACCACTTTGATTCCTACATTTGTTTTTAACAAATACATGCTTTTCAATACCAATGACTGAGATAAATCTTGTGTGACAGATGGCTTACGTTGATGTCAGTCTTCCATCGGATCAAATGGATATTTCAGTTCTCTAGAGCAGAGCCCAAAAGGGGGGTGAGGTGGGGGCTGGGGAGAAGAATAGCCGTTGGGGATGCAATTCCGTGTAATACGATGAAAAAAGGGTCTGTTGGGTTGTATGAATTTCTGCTCCCGGTGGCACTGGCGTATGCATGCGGGGACACGCGCACGTTTGTTGGCAGTGGGGGGGTCTAACATTTTACTCCCGTTTTCTGCTGATGAGCAAACTTGACAGTGCTCGATTCCTGTAATGCAAAACGAAATTGGTTTAGACTCCAGAGGCCCTCTCCTGATTAAACTACATTTTAGTTCTTCTGATTGGACTCGTGTTAAAAAATTACGTTGTAATGTGGGATTTCCACATTTTCAAGAAGTTGAGAAGATGCCTCCCATTGCGGCTACACACTCACTTTTGGCTCCCCATCAAAATTCCTTATGTTGGGATATACGCCACTATCTTTTCCTCTTATGTAAAGTTTGAGGGTTGGGCTTTTTTTTTTTTTTTTTTTTTTTTTTTTTTTTTTTTTTTNTTTTTTTTTTTTTTTAAGTTCCCCCGTAGGTGTGGGGATCTTACCTTATACTTTTCTTATTTACAGATTTTAAGCACACAAGTTTAAATCCCATGGTAGAAAAATGCATAGATTAAGCCCAGTATAAGAGACTTAAAATGATTACTATGTAGAGTTGTAAGTATATACACAGCACAGGGGTTATATTTTTATATATATTAAAATATTGTCTATCCAGAGAAGCATTGTGATGTGGAAATTCTTTATAAATTTATACATCAGAAGATCAAACAGGAGATGGGCGGGGTAATATAGAGGGGGCAGGGGAAAGATTCTTAAAATCAACAACTAGAAAATAACCCCAAGCTAAGGACTGTCTGATTTCTTTCCAAGTAGAAGGAAAAAAGTTACCATACTTGCCTTTGCAGACTCAAATTCCAAATGCCAAGATGGTATTCAAGAAGGAGGTCTTTTACAAGGTGTGGGTGAGATGTTGCAGTCAATATCTAGTTGAATTTCATACCAAATATGTTAGCCTTTTTATACTGAGGGAGGTCTGCCTACAGCTTCGGGGAAATCAATGCAGATGGTTAGCTAATCATCTTATTTTATTAATAATCGTTTATAAAATAAAAGAAAAAAATGAAATTTGTATCTTGCAGTATTTAAAAAAAAAAAAAAGTGCTCAAGTCAGCTGAGTCAAGCTATAGGGTGACTCAAGTCTCTCATTTTGACAGTGAGGTTCCAGCCTTTGTTATGCAGTTGTTTTATTTATTCTTTAAAGAAAAAAAATAAGCACAACAAAATTATATACTAGTATGTCATTTAAAGTATTTATGTCAAACAGGGTGCAAGTGTGAACCTAAAGATTGGAGCACAAGTTTCTAACTGCCTGGGGCAGGACTAATTTTAGTGTTGGTGTGTGTCTACCTCCAAAGGAGGTGCTACCTGTCAACAAGACCTAAACACATTCAACATTTCCAATTTAGCTTATTTCTTCATTTCTCACACTGGAACAAAACTGGCTATTTCTGTGAATAATATTAAAAACAGGGTTATCTGTAATGGTATTGTATATAGTTTATGTTTACTGTTAAGTTCTTGTTATATTATAATAAATATATTTATAGATCTAGATCCAGCATCCAGATTGGATTACTTTTGTCACGAGTGAACAAGAGACGCTGCCACATTAACAGTTACTTTAGTTTTCATCCTGGCCATGGATGAAAATGTTTTCATTCCAGTTAGTTTCTCTTGCCAATCCAAAAATGTATTGCCAAGATTTAAATGCCTAGTAGCTTCCAAAGTCCCTGCACATTCTCATTTCAGAAAATTTCTTAGAAGTGATTTTGGATTTTGCTCATCAAGACTTTTTCTTGTCTCCATTTCCCCAAACTTACTACAAAGTAAAGAGCCAAAGGGCTAACATTTATAAAACTATCTTGAAGCTTTATCTTAAAACCTCACTAAACAGGGTTTGGGGTGGGTTTTTTTGTTTGTTTTTGAAACAAAAAGTTAGGATTTGTACTGTACTCTGCTGTGATGTCTAGAAGATGAAAGCCACTCTTGTTCTCTGGTCAAAATTCCTCCATATCTCAGAGTGGGAGCTCCGTAATTCATGGGACACTTCTTTCAGAGAGCTCTAAGCGCAGCAGTTGAGGGTTTCTCTGATGTTTCCCTAGGATGTCGTCTGGCAGCTGGAACACTGGATGCAGGACAATGAGGAGCCATATATAACTCGTCTCAAATACCACTGTGGTGGAACGTTTCATCGGGATCTTAGGAGCTAATATCTGCTATACGCATTAACAGAAATAATCTGACATATATTGAAACCGTCTCAGCTCCTTGCAGAGTGCAAGTATTTAGGAGGTTGACTGCAGTTTTTAAACATTTTAGTTTAGGTGGAGTGGCTTAGGTTGAACAGCCTGGGAAGATCACCGACCGCCTTGCTCTTCGCTATTATACGGCCCTGCCGCAATACTTGCCAACCTTTCCATGAACACCGCGCAAAGGATCTCTTAGCACCGGTCAGAAATACTTGGTAGGATGAACAAGACACCGGCTCTTTGCTTTACTTGTATGTGAAAATTATTTTAGCTCCCCTCTGGGAAACTAGCTGAGAGCTTTTGCCAAATGAATCATGTGCGCGTATCTGCTCAGAGATTTTTCTTCTTAAAAGCTTTTAAGAAACTCAAGGGACAGGCTGGCTCAGCAGACTGATAACTCCTTCGCTCGCTGGTGCGACTCGAGCCTCGCTCAGCCGGGCAGGAGAGTGATCGCAGAAGGGGGCTGTTCAYGGCTCTCAGGAAATCCCCTACCCCGATTTACATGACAGTCACCYGCTTTTCTCCCCTTGTTTCACCTGGTGGCAAACAGACTGTACCAAAAAAACCCTCAGCAACTCAGTCTTTTAATTAATTGCATCTAGGTGATAAGGCTGAGCTTAGCGCCGTGCAATCAGAGCAACCTAACTGCAGCGTTCATTAAACGCTGTTCGTTAAACGCTAGCAGGAGCACCGCTCTCAGCGACCGGAAGGATTAGCTAGGAGAGGAGCTGGAGCCTGCAGCTTCTGCCTCGCTTCACGGGTGCCCTTGTGCCTAATCAGTAATGGCAGCAAACACGCCAGCTACTTCAAGTACTTACCCACCCTGAGCCTCGTGAAGAACTTCCCTGAAAATTGGAACTGTTCCCAAAGCTTCATTCAGCCTTCTCCAATGCAGGGAAAAAGTTCTCTTGGAACCACATTGCTTCCCCACCAAAACCTGAAGGAGGTGATTTAGTATGCTATAAGGGGGACAAACCTAGAAACAGCATATGAAGTCGGCTCCTGGAAGATTGCAACCTGCACCAGATCCCTAAAAAGATACCAACCCTGTATCCCCTTTGACTTTTTTTTTTTTTTTAAACACAACTTTTCATGCTAATTCAAGCTTCTTAAATTGGATGAAACCCTTAAGCTAACCTCTTAATGCCTTCCTGCCCTTTCAAAAGTCTGCTCAAAAACATGAGCCAAACATGCTTTCAGCTGGTATAGAGATGCCAGCACGTATGGAAAGGCGGCAGTAAGTTCCGGTCATCGGTGAGTGTTTTGGGTTGATAACTTCAGACCGCAGGAAAAGCCAGAAAGAAAATGGTCTTGCGGGAAGCAGATGGATGTGTCTCAGGCACAGCGTTTCCATCACTCATTACATTAAGCTGGACAGCGATCGCAGAGCAGAAACACCATTTTTCCTCTGAAAAGCCAATCTGTTTGAGGCATGATTAAACACTCGCTGAGGTTTGAATTCAAGCACGCAAGAGCTGCCATCCTGGCCAGAAGAAACATGCAGCTAGACTCCTTCGCCGAGCTGGGCTGAGCAACAGAAATTAAGTCCCTCTGCAAGTATGAAAAGCAGAGCAGTACAGTTGCCAGCTGCTGGAGATAGGAAACATAGCGGCAGGCTACCTTGGAAAGTGACTGTCCCCTTGCACTAAGCTAGTCGGGTGTTCTTCTTTGGGTAACACACACTACTTTTAGTAATTCCTGTTTAGCTAGTGGATTTCTTAAAGAGTAACAAAATCCAATTTTCTTTATCTAAGCAAATTCTATTTCAATCAGTACTAGCTTTACACACAGAATTAAATGTTTTGGCTCAGTTAGTACCTAGGAGGAGGAAGCTCCAGCGTTGTCATCAAGCCAAATCAACCTCTGAATTTATTTATTTTTATTTTTTATTAGTGACGGTCTATAAAATAAGGGTTTGAAAGGCTGCCTGCTGCTTTTAATTTCATCATCTGTTACTTTTGACCAGCACACTCTTTTCCTTCAGAATTCACATCCCAGATCTCACGCAGCAGGTTTCACACCGGCAATGATATCAAGCTCTTTCACAACCTGTCCAGAGAACAGTGCTGGTAACTCAGGGTTTTTAATAGCTTGACAAACAACTTTGGCACCTAGCTTGCAAGCAATGTAATTAATACAGAACCAGCAGTTATCGTGACAGCTTCAGGTAAGCCCAAGTCTGCTTAATGTCGTGCCTAGGACTACAGGCAATACACACGCTTTCGCCACTGTCCAGCATCAGTGGCCTTTTCTCATGGTCTTGTGGCTAAAGAGTTGATTTGAAGCCACCAGTGGCTCTCCTACAAAAACTTCGGGCCATCCCTTCTTCCCACCCTGTAAAAAATAAAGGTTTATAAAAACAATAGCTCTTACAGGTAGRAAGGAACCAATACCTCTACGCATTTGGGGAACTTAGTCAAACACAGCAGCTCTTAATTTGTAATACGATGCCTTTGGGCTGGTGTACAACGCCGGAGTAAGGATCAGTGAGCTGAACTGCGGAGGCGATGCACTGAATGCTTTGAGCCTTAAGAGTATAACACACACTGTGCTCTACCAGAAACGCTGCCCTCCGCGCAGGTAAAACTAATCAGCCCCGGCAAAGCAAGGCAAGTTTTTAAAGCCCACTGGAATTTCTGCAGCCACTCAGTTTCCATTAAAAAAGATTGTCTTTTAATATGTTATTTACCTCCATGTCCACTGAATGCAGCGTTCCCTTACTTCTCAACACGGAGTTCAGATCTACCCACTTCAGTTAATCCCCAGCTTTTCTGCGAGCTGCCTGTTTACGTATCGGAATATATAAATGCCACACGCAGCCTTTCAAGGCAAAATGAAGAGTGGAAATGTGGCAGGGACTAAGGGTTTGGGAACGGCTCGCATTTCTGTTTTCTATTTGGAAAGAAGCATCCTGCGGGGATCAAGACATCATTTCCAGGCTGTTCACTGCCTGAAGAGGGTATTAGACTTCCCCTAATGGATAAGGATTTTTAAATTCAGGAGTTAACTTACACTCAACGATCTCAAGAAAGCCTTCAACGCTCTGCCCTGCTGACACGCGTTTTTAATGACACTTGGCRTGCCTGGGCGTTTCAGAAGGAGTGCTGATAATGTGACAATTACCAAAGGGGCAAGGGAGATGACTAGGTAATTACCGGGCATTCACCTGACATCAATCCCAAGCAAAAATGGAAAGATGGTATCTAACTAAACTGTCCTGAATCAAAAAGATAAGAATAAATACCGTGATATTCTAGAAAATAGGCTGTATCACATAAACCCGATTTCATTCTCTGACAGGATTACACATTTGATTGATAAGGTAATAGATTTTCAACAGCTTGTGACAAAATACTTCAACTTTCTCACTGTACAGCACTCACAGTGCAAATATTAAAACAGGCTAAGAACAGGCAGATTAATTGAGGAATATCTAACCTATTCAAGTAATTCTCAATTTGGTATTATCAGAGTATTTCTAGTGGGGGCTTTGTGAGTATCCTCTCCTTCCAACATCCTGAAAGGAAAATGTTGACATAAATCACTGCTCCTAAACCTGTGGAAGACGAAGATTAGTAGAGCAGAATAACTAGAACAACTCATACGTGTTGTGTTGGCTCCTTTGGCTAGCTGGGACCATTAGAACAAAACTTCTTTTAATAAAACTAAATGGCCCCTCAGAGAGCTGGGAATGAGGAATGCTGATGTTCGGGATGGAGAACTGCACCATGAAAAACTGCAAGTTTGAGAAGTCGAGCAACAAGAACTCCCTGCCCAATTTCACAGCATAAAAGGGCTAAATTGATCTTCRGATGTGTAAAAAGGAGAACAGCGAGTAGGAATCAGTGATTTTAGTTCTATATATGGCACTGGTGGGACCAATGCTGGAATATCACATCAATTTCCACTGTGAACAAATGTTTTAAAAGATGTTGAAAATTGACCTACTACAGAAAAGAGCCACAAAATTGACTTAAAGGCTGGAGAAAATGCAGTGAAAGCCATAAAGAGCTCATTTCGCTCAACAAAAAGAAGACTGAGAGGCTACTTGATCACAGTGCATTAGTATCTCGGAGGGGAGGGGGGCAACCTGCGCATGAAAAGTCTCTTTAATCCAGAACAGAAAGACAAAACAAGCAGCAGTGTCTGGAAGTAGAAGMCAGACAAAACACAAATGAGGAATAAGGTACGTGTTTCTGCCAGTGGTCTTAACTACTTCATCAAAAGCTCAAAGAACAGGGTAGATGTGCTATCTCTCCAGATCAAGACTACCTGCCGTTCTTGAAGACTGGTCAGCCAAACAAGTTAGTAGACTCTGTACATGCATGAGATTAAGTCATATGTCCCACAGCACCAGATCGAACAAACCAGTGCTCTCTTCTGGCATTACACTCTCTGAATAAACCTGAATTTTAGTGACAAACCCGTAAATACTTAATTCATCCTTAGGTGTCAAGAGTTAACAGAGTAGTCTCCGTTTCCAGAATTTATTCTCATGTATTGAGAAGATGAACGCTGTAAAATTTAATGCTCTGTTTGTGCTTTCCTGGTTGTTCTCCACATCTGGTGAAAAGGAAGCTTTTTAT
This sequence comes from Apteryx rowi, assembly GCF_003343035.1. Taxonomy (NCBI): domain Eukaryota; kingdom Metazoa; phylum Chordata; class Aves; order Apterygiformes; family Apterygidae; genus Apteryx; species Apteryx rowi. The sequence continues at coordinate 973,225 of NW_020449074.1, read as the reverse complement.
TAAAAAATAAATAAATAAAATAATTAAAAAAAAAAAACCCACTCTCTGCCTTCTGGAACTAAATTTTAGAGCAAGGCTCTGAAGCACTCTAACCCTGGTATAAAGGCTAGCCATTAATTTTAAACCCATTATACCTCCAATGTTTTATGAAAATGTAGTCCTATGCTTATATTTCTGATACTTAAAATGTCTACACAAAACAGCAATTTATTACTAAACTGATGTCCTTTAATAATCACAGACAATATGTGACTATTCATGTCACGTTCCCTTCACCTTGCTGAACTTTTTATGGTGGCAGAGCGAATGAATTGGGCATCACTTAAATTATTTACAACTCTGTTCAATAGAAACCTAAACCAGATTGGCAATTTCCCCTTGCCTATCACCAAAATCAGATCTCGCTGTTTTTCAAGGTAGGCTCCACATACACAAGGCATCCTCCAGGGTATAACCTACTCGGCAAGAGAACACAAGATGTTTATGACAGMAACAGAGCTGGAGTTTTGGAGGTCACAAATAGCTCCCTAATTAAAGCAACATTATTTTTTTTTTTCAATAGAAGAGTAACTCCATTTCTTAGCAAACTAATTTAGTCTGAAGTTAACGTATTTTCCAGGATGAATTGATTTTCTGTGTTTTGGTCTCTGCTTTAATTCCTTTGCTAGAGAAATATTTCACAAGGAGCCCTCTCAAAACTTCCCCAAGTGTTTCTTTCCTTTCGATCTAGATTCCCAAAGCTGAAGAGTCATTTGGTCCTCTATAGACTCCTACTTCCATATGGACACACAGTCAAATGTCTCTGGGTCACAGCACAATTCAAATTTTACATTGAAGAGAAGGGTTTTTCTCCTATTCATCGCAATATAATTAAGCTCCACAAAAAGCAGATGACAAGTGGTCCGAGTATTGTCAGTAGCCACCCAGTCTCAAGGGTTTCTCACATTTCTCACGCAAACTCTGCCAACTTCTGGATTGCCATAAGACAGAAGCAAGCAAAAACAAAACATGGACAGAAGTCCACCACAGCAGAACCGACTCAGCCTCTGCAATGTGCCAACACATCGTAAGAGCTGCAGCGCTGCTGCCCCAACCGCAGATGCTGAACAACCTGTTCCTCTGTACTCCATCTGCTCTAGACCACCTTCCACCATGCTATCACAGGTCTACAAATGGGCTTTGGTCAATAAACCTTCATGGTTTGGTCAACCTTCTCCTTGCAAAGGAGAGAAGTGGGCTCCTGCAGTCTGAATCTGCTGCTCATTAAGAAATATCCCCTCTCTGCCTAAAAGCTTGTCTATGCACCGAGTGTTRCCTATTCTTGAGTAACTGAAGGTGAGGAGCACAAGTTACTCAATAGTATCCTTTGCACCTGAAACTCAAACACAGCTTTATCCAAAATTAGCATGCAAGCATCAGCAAGCCTTAACAGGGATGGCCAATTTTACACTAGCATTCCACTGGAAGTGGTAAAACCATTTTAAATCTGAACTATCGCATTTTTAAAAATAACTTGAGAATTTTCCTACTACTAAAGTAGGGCTCAATATAGCATAAGTCAAATATATTCCTAAAATAAGCAGAATTTAGTAGTAGTCACAGCCATTTACTGGCATTGGGTTAAACTGAAATATATTCTCTATGCAAATGATCACATTGTAAAAGAATTACTCACCTAGAAATGAAATGAGSCTGAATTAGTTAGTCTTAAAGTTTATAATCTCTGATTTCTACATAACAGTTAGATGACCACAACTGATGCATAAAAGGGGAAGAAAAATGTAGTGCTTGGCTTCATTAAGCGGTTCATAAGTTTACTGATTTGGCTTTCAGAACTTTTTTCTCAGGTAGTGCTAATTTAAACCCCAAATACTACAAGTCRAGATCCAAAACTTCATCCAAGGGAGAAACCAACAGCAGGAGAAAGCAGTCTTAACCCAACTTGAGATACAGAACAAAGTGATCTCATTTTTATTTAAATAAATTATCTGAAGGGCTTAAAGATGAACCAGAGGATGGGCAGCACCGCAAGTTCAAGGAAGTTCAGGAAATTGCATGTAAAAACTTTGTTCAAGGCAGAAACCAACAGCAGGAGAAAGCAGTCTTAAGCAGTGAACATTTGACAAACATGGGCATTACACAAAGCTTTTACTCAAGCTTTATTAACAACACCTGCTGCAACCAAACTACTGCTAATTCATACTTCTGAAGCACTGTTTGTTTAGGCTTCACTGCGTATTTTTACAAGATCACTTTTGCAATGCCCACCCAATATACAGCTCAAAATACAGTAAAGTACAGTCCCTTTTACGACTGATCGTTGTTACAGCTGCTGTCAGAAGTTGGGCCTGACCTCTCAGCTCCATCACCACTCCTGAAGGATGGGCACAGATACACAAGACCTCATACCCTGCACTCTTTCTTCAGAGAAACCACCCCTTGGACGGTTTTAAGTGCAGTGCTGATATCTGCAGGGCAATGGGTTTCACACCGTTCGGATCAGAACGACCGATATGACCGTGCCGATACGAACGGAGCCTAGGCTCTAGCTGATGAGCTCCTTTATCCCGACTATCTTTTGGCATACTATTTTTATGTAACGTCTAGCTGTGCTTTTAAAGCTGCGTATAAAAACGGAATTGCAGTCAGACCTGAAACAAGCTAAACTACTCTTTTGCCCAGGAGCGCTCCAGTTTAAGAAACATAGGGAGGAAAAGAGGAAAAGGACCAAGAGTGCCATATGTCCTTCACCTCAGCAGAGACCATACCAGATCTGTAGAACAGCTTGTCACACTCTGTTCCACATTACATAARTTACGTGCCATTTGCTAGCTCCAGAGGAATTGCCAGGAGAGCTCTCATACAAGTAAGATGTGGGCTGATTCTTAACTTGCATAACCTATAGCAGCTTGTCCTCCTATGCAAAAGTTATCGGGGGGGGGAGGGGGGGGAACAAAGCAATTCCCAGACATATTAGAAGTTTATCTTCAAGAAAAACACAAAAAGTAAGAAAAACTTTCATAAATAGGAAAGAAAGTGTTTCTTAAAAAAAAAAAAAAAATACTCAAATGGAAAAACTCTGATATTGGACGCTGACGTACCGCAAGCAGTCCTTGGTGTTTCAACTGAATACAAAACAATTTCTAAGCACAGAGCGTAACTTAATAACAATTAAGTTATTTACTTGCCAATGCACAATGCAGATTTCACTTCAGCCAAAATTAATCATAGATGTATTTTTCTTTAATGGCCAAACACTGAAAGCAAAACAGATTTAAACTGCTCAAAAACAACTAAGCAGCAAGATCCCGGAGTGAAATATGTCAGCTGCAAGAAATCAAGGAAATCTGGTAAGAAAAAGACTGAAATCAACTATAAGGTAGCATTTCATTTAAATACAACAATATTTTTAAAGGAGCTAAAGCTGTGTTTTCTTGTCATCTTTATTCAAGTATTTCACAGCAGTTATATTACAAATTACAGTAAAATGTTCAAAATTTCCAGAAGTTCAAAAAAAATTAAATAACTTACTCCAAACTAATGTAAAATGAAGTCAAAATGCAAAACATCAATTTAAACACAGTTCTGAATAAAACTATAGGATCCAAAATATACCATAGTTGATGAAGGAAGTCTACTTAATCCACAAAGTAGACACACGTTAATGAAACCAAACAGGACTCCCCAATGTCTAAATAACCCAATGTACAAGATACAAAAGATGCAAGTACAAGCCCAAATTCAAGCTTATGTTGTGATTACAAATAAAATAAAAACAGAACAAATGACTGTCAGCTGCAGGACCTGCCATTCAAGAGACTGAAGGTAAAACCAGAGCTGACAACCAACTTAATCAATTAAAAAAAAAAAAAAAAAGGAAGACAGGATATTACAAAAAACAGTAATCCTATAAATACATTGGCATATGAGGAAATCAAGTAACAATACAGAGGACACAAAACAAAACAAACAAACAAAAAAAATCACAGGTGAGATTCAAGCTTGCAAATACAATCAACTCCATAGCCATCAACTTCACCCAAGAGCAACTCCAGTATCTCCAACACAGCCCCACCAGCCCCCCAGAGAAACCTCCTTTCTTCTGCTTGGCCACACTTTATTGACCCCAGCACAAGGACTCACACAGGAGTTTATTTGCAATTTTCACAACAAGAAACAAGGAAGAGAGGTCAATTTGTACAAACTCTTGCCAGTGCTATATGGCAAAAAATTAAAAACATACAAAGAGTAAACAAGTTTAGACCACATGGATAGATTAACAGCTGCTTTAACTCTATAACCACCAGACATCTGTAAAGGAAAACAAAACTGAAGTGTGGTTATTTGGGCTAGGAAGGCGGATRTATTATTTTATGCAAGTTGTCCACTACAACATTTTAAATTGGCTACTTTTCTCTAAAACATCATGGTAGCTCCTCAATTAGTAAAGCTGCCTCCTAAGGTTTTTCCAATCAACAACTGACAGTAAAAATTTTCCTTTAGAAAYGTGACCTTTTAGAACCATTTTAAATGCTAGGCATTAGCTTAAATTTGCTTTTCAAACTCACTGGTGACTAAAATTCTCAACTGTTTTAATTAATATAAATTCATTATCTTGTTAAAAACGTATGCAGTTTTATCTTCCACAAGTGCTGCTGTTACTTGAACAAAAACTTCTTTGAGTAAGTGAAACTGGAATAAATATTTTTAAAAAATTCTGCAGCAAGAACCTGAGACTTGCAAAAAACCCTTTTATCAGAAACTTGCTACAAAAAATCTGCTACATTTTATTTAATCAAATCTTAAAGTTTGTAACAATTTCCATTAAAATACAAAATGCTGTTAATGTACCAGACACAAAAATATCTCAAACAGGTATGATGCTAATAAATACTAAATGAAACATGGAAAAAAATCCCATAATCAAATCCGAGATCAAAGAATCTCATTTAAAATGTGTTTTCTGCTTGTTTTTGTTGTTTTTAATCGCACTTTCCCACCTAAAAAATACAGCRTTTCTGCACGGGTTGCATTTAGAAGGTGTAACTAGATGTACATGAACACTCGAAACCTTTTTCTGTCATTAGTGATAATGAAAAAAAAGTGGCATTCAGGGRAGAGAAAGATCAAAGGTAGAATTATGTTTAAACATAAAATACAAAGCACTTTGGATTACTGCAGTAGCCCAAGGCCCACGGTTGTTTCTCTGCAGTGGCAAACTGCTATTAGCCAGAGAGGTGGAGACAAGTACCTTAGCTTCAGCTTGTAAATGGGAGCAGAGTGATTACAAGTCCTCCATAAACACTGTTGGTAACTAAAATACAAAAAGCTGAGGTAGCGCAGTATCTCTGCAGTAGTCCAAGACCGTTTTCTCTAATTAAAAACTAACCACACTGTGTTGCATATTTTTGGAAAGACATTTCCGCAGCTACATAGGGACGGTTACAATGAACGGTTAAAGATGGTGACACCAGCCAAATTTGCTACAACATTTTCCGCTTAAGTCTGAAAAATCAGCCTAGGTAATGTTTCAACATTGAGCCTGCGATAAAACTTCTACTGCAACATGCTTTTTTTTTTTTTTTTTTTTTCCTTGAAACTGCCTAGACTGTGTTCTCTCCAATTTCCAGAAAGGTTTTGAACTACACAATTCAGACCCAGAGACCTGCGATCTGAACAGATCAAGAGTCTGTCTTCCAGTCCCCACCACATTAACAATGCTGTGCATGGACTGAGTTGCAAAGCCTAGTTTAAGTCGTATTTTCAAGTGAGCTTGGCCTCCAGGATTTTGACCAACTACAGCATTTTCTTCCCTGCATTGCACAGTCCAAGCTACATCACGAACACAGAACTTTAGAAAGAAACCTGCCAGTAATAAGCTTTTTTTGTTTTTTCCAAAGAACTCAAAATGGACAACAAATCAAGTGATGGGAAAATGCTTCATTTTCAGCAACACAGAAGAGTTTCACTGTGTAACTTGTTTCTAAAACAAATACATACCAATGAAATAAAAGAATTTCACCATTTTGGTAAAGTATGTGGCTTTTTCAGTGTGTCTTAGTTTAGTTCTGTAGAGTAAGACAGGCATTATATAACCATAATACTGGTTGCCATCCAATGAAGAGAATACAAATCATCCTTCTGGAGATCTTCATTCTGAAGACAGCTTTCTAACATTGCCATTTGCTATAATCCAGACCAACTGATTAGCCTTATCTTTCTCAAATGACTAAAAGGCACATTAAAGGCAGTTCTAGAGAGCCTCATCTTCAAATTATTGTACATCCAGTTACTCAAGGTTCCTACCACAATGCATCACTGCCATCTTTAGAACAGATTTTTTTGTCCATTACCCCAGAGAAGAGAAAAATTGGAAAGAAAATTAAAAAAAAAAAGTTGCCTGTTTAAAAATATTCGACTTAGATCTGCTCTTTCCAGTTCTCTTGTGTTGGTCTCCACTTTGCCTGCAGTTTCCCAAAAGATAACGCACGTAGAGTGAACAAGAGCAGATAAGAGAACAGTTTCTGTAGCACCAAAAATCTCCAAGCTGTGGCATTGTATTCTTTATTTATATCAGATACAACTATATGAAGTTCCGTTTGGTTCTTGTAGGCTGGTTGGTTTCAGGTACCTGAGACAATAGCACCAAATTCAACAGAAAGAAAAAGAGAGAGCACTTAAGATCAAGGCTCTGCACATACTTGGTGCAAATGGAAACTGAATGGCTCAGAGGACTGCTCTCCCATGAGCAGTTTAAGAGAGGATAAACCCACCCATCTTGACGAGTTCACAGGAATGTTTCAAACACATGAACTGTTCTTTCCATCTCCTGCAAGAGAGACAGAACAGCAATTATACATAAATATATAAAGACAGAAAATAACTTTATGTTACGTAATCATATTTACTCTGTTTCTGGGGGGAAATCTGAACAAATACTTCATAGGAAAACAGACATTTCTGTTTATTGGTTGCCATCTGCTAGCAAAATATGGTAAAAGAAACTAATTAAACAAGTGTTAATGCCGAAAGGTACTCCACTATGACAGTCCATGAGAAAATCCAAGCRTATTAGGGTCACTTTTAAAATTAATTCACCTAGTATGTATTACGAAAACATTGCAATGACACACTGCATGAATTCAAGTCTTACTGCACACATATGCTATGGGTCACCCAGCTGTAAACACATATCTGCACATTTTGGAGAATTAAAGGTAAAGATCAGACTCTGTGTATGCCTGCTAGATAAATGTCTTTTAAATCTACCTACATTTGGTAAAAGCTTTTAAAATTTTCAACATATTTTAGGTGAGGATGGCCAAGGAATAGGATGAAAATGGTTTGAAATATATTGTGCAAAATTATTTTGCAAATTTGGAAAATATTAACCCATACAAAGGCCCTTTCAGGTTCTGTATTAAAATATTCATACAGAAAAATAGTTAGCATCCAGTGACCCAACTGGAACTAGCAATTGCTGTTGCTTTTTCAGCAGAGTTGKTTATCAGTTGGATCAGTAAGCTGATCCAAACCCCACTACAGCTAGAACAAAGATGCTGGTGGGAATGCATGTCCAGAGTTATGATCAGCCTAAGCCAGTGGTGAAATGACTCACTTACCGCTGATGTGGACAGCRGGCCTTTGAAATGCAAACACTTTAGAGGCAAAGGACGACAGCAATGCAGACAATTGGCTACATCATGCTGTATAAGACTACCTGTCTGCCCAAAGACTTTGCCAAGACCAACCAGGGTATACTTACCTATCTAAAGAAAGTATGCATGCTTTTAAGGTCTCGTATGAAAGTCACAATCAGGAAATTGCATGGAGCAGATGTTTGTAAACTTTTTTTGCTTAGTTAAGCAACTGCAAGTAGGAGAAAAGCAGCAGCTGTTGGCCAAGCGTGCCTGTAAAGTAGCCTGTTTACCTTCAGTGTTATTCATACCACAAATCTGGGAACTTCTGGCTCAGGAATTAAATTACACACCTCAGAAGAATGGAAGGCTGAAATAATTTTGCCACAGTTTACATCTGCAGTTCTTAAAGACTAAGTACTTACACCCAAAATGAGTAGCATGAAGCAAGTCAGTGAAGACCAGGAAGGGGAAGTACAGACTGATACACTCAGTTACCAGCCATAAAGCCTTTCTGATATCAGTTTTTACTAGTTCAATGCAAGATAGCTACAACTAAGTGYATGTCCAATACTGCAGAAGGAAAACGGAAATTAAGTGACTCACAGTCACAACAACATTTTGCAGAGACAAGATGACCACTTGAAAACTCCTGCTTCTGCTCCATTATCACTTTGTTAGCACATGCTTCTTCATGCTGTTGTAGTCTTTCCTCCTTTTCCTCCTTTCTTTTAGGTTAAAATTTTAATCCTTTTCTGAGGAAAGTGTTATCAGAAACAACCTCTGCTTATGAAGCCATTACTATATTATTTTTTTTCCATAGTGTTTGTAAATATCTTTCTCAAAGTCTATTTAAAGCCTTTGCCTGCTAATACACCAATAAATCTATCAATTAACACAGTTCTTGAAAAAACAATTCTAACCAGTTCCACAAAATTCAGATAAAGAATCAAAGATACTGTACTACATCACCTCTATAAGTTGTGATTTGTCATAATCTCTACGATGTCTGTAGATGCACTGACTGAGGAGTGAATACAATCTCTCAAGTTGGTCAACAGTCAGGTTGTCACTTTTCTTAACCACCAAGTCAAGCAGTTTCTGTTGAAACAATAACATAGGGTAAAGTTGAGTTCTTTTTTTTTTTTTTTAAAATCACTTTTATTATTCTCTAAGGACAAATCAGAAGTGTAATCATCTTCTATAGCCCTATTTTAGAGGTATACATATAAAATGGACTACATTTGGCTATCAGTTAGGCCACTGCTTCCATGCTGATCTAAGTTAACTCAATGTCTCCTTTTACTTCTCTGCTTACATCCACACATTTTTCTTGTCTTAGATTTCATGCTAAATATGAAAGATTTTTTTCCTATCACAATACTTCTGTTGTTTCCAAAGAGATTATATGCATTTCCCAGTAAGTTAGATCTAAATTTTATAGTAAGACGAGCTAGTTTCTACAACAGATTACAGCAAATGTTGTTGTAACTTTGCTCAAATTGAGATAAAAGTGAAACAAAATTAAGTGGCAGGGRGTTCAACCTATGACCCCAAAACATCGAGACAGCTTCCAGTTTGCTTTCCAATTCACTAMCAGTTCTTTCCAACGAGTACTTGTACATGAGAAGAGAGAAGATGATGTTAACTGCTAATTACTAGGCACTCAGCAGTTTCTCAGTAACTGTCATGTCCAATTAACACATAAGGGTATCTGTACAAACTACAATTAAAATAGTGGACTGCTGTGCCATTACTGTATTTGTAAAGATCATAGTAACGATGGGACAATAAGGATTCAGTAATTTTATTAACATTTTATCCAACACACACACACACTGATCAACAAATCATCTTCAAAAGTTACTGCTGCCAAAATAACATTTTGCAATAAAAAAAAAAAAAAGAATTTTGCTTCATAATAGAAGAGAAAAACACTTTTCATGGGGTCTTAACAGCTGAATGAATTTTTTAGTTCTTTTACCTTTAATCTGTCATGGTCAACAACTACAGAGGGTAAGGGATCTGATGGTTCCTCTGGGACCTGCTCCAAACTTGTAGGTTTTGACTGTTCCATAGTGACTTTTCGAGTTTTCTTACTTTTGGAAATACCTGTAGTTTGAAAAGCAATTATCAGCATGTCAAAAACAACTAGCAAAATATGAAGTACAATTCAAGAAAAAAAACCTAGAATAGAAGAACCAACCTATGAATTCTTTGAGATTTCTATTCTGGGTTTATTGAAACTCACAAAGAACATTCCACATAAGGAAACTATTTCACAAAAAACATCTAAAAAGACTTCCCCAAAACTATTCAACCAGATGATAAAATTGAGAACTGATCTTAACAATTCAGCATGACTTGAATCTGTTCATAACTCACTCATAGTTTTGAGACTCACCCTCTCTGTGCCAGTGCCCCTAAGAAACCACAGACCTTTTACTTTCTATTTCCACTTTATTTTAAAAATATTTAAGATATTTATTAATATATTTATTATATATATTATATATTTATTAATCACTAATCATTACTTTGGTTGTGACAGTTTAAAACAGTGACTAATCTTCCAGAGACCTTTTTTGATATGAGAAATGATGCCAAAGACAACCAACCCATTTACATATGCTAACACATGCTTATGTCCACTTTAAATTCAATTAGTGCAATTTTTTGTATTTTGAAATCTTTGCACAAACCAAGTGAAAGATACTACTTAAGTAGATTCAGTAGCATATAGCCTGACACATAAGAAAATCCAAACATATGGAGATGGAAAGCTTCCCAGGGACTCCTAGTGAACTACATTAGTATTAAAGGATTTTTTTTAAAAGCTTTTAGGGCTCTCAGGGGGATTTTCAGCTGATCTGTTCTGTTCTCACTTTGTGTCCCCATATTCCCTCACAGTCCAAGTCAGCTGGTCAGTTCACTGATTCCCATCTAAACTCGCAGACTGAGAGAACAAATTTCCAGAGTAACTACACCTGATGTAGCATAACTGTCCCTCTACTACTAAAATTCCCAGGTGGCACCAGCATTTAAAAATAGCATAAAGAAATGTGTCTCCCACCTTTCAACTCTTTCAGTAACTAAACTTCGCGTTGTTTTCCTGAAGGGGCTTTGAGACTTGCACAAGCATCTGTCTCTCATGTGGGAATACCAAACTCCTCCATGAGCACACCCTTCACCTGAACGGACCAGACCAAAGGGCAAAGTCCTTACAGTCTCATTTATCGGGAATTTTTCTTCTCTCTGTACACTCATCGCAAGATTTTTAACATCAAAATCTCCTCTAATCCTGGAAAACATTAAGGATGAGACCAGACTCTATCCTTCCCTGTAAGACATGTATTTCCTGCCTTTTTGGTACAGCCAATCCTTTCAGTTGCCCATAGAAATGAGGATAATTTGGTCCCAAATTTCCACTACATCTTGAGCAGCATCCTCCTTTACATTGCACGTCCTCACTAAAATAGTAACAAAGTAAAAATGACAGTTACTCTACTCCTTACTAGCAGATCCTCCTCCACGAGCAGAGGAAGCACCAGCCTGCCTGTAACCTGTCCTACAGGTAGGATTCCCTCGCAGGTCATTCCTTTCCCAAGACTTGTAAATGGTGGCTTAGATACTGAGGAAGATTGTATTCTCACGATGCTAGTTTAAATCATGGAATTAATTTATTTAATCTTTATAAAATACCCCAAAGTAAGAMTTCCAATTTTTAGTATTTGCTAGAGAATCTCATTGTAGGTTCCCCCCCCAAAGGGTAGGAAGAGCAAGCATGATGACTCCACCAACGCACATTATTCATTAACCTCACAGGATCCTAATGGATTATGGGTGGGAGGGGGAAAGCAGTTCAGAAGTCACCCATAAAACTGGTTAAGTTTAAAACTGAATTCTGAAACGCCAGTAGTAAATTGAAAGTGTTTTTCTGTTATATCATTTCTACTTAGCAACATCAAGTTATAYTGCTTCTAAGGGAAGTTCAGATGTTAAGCTAACTTTCAAAACTGTTTTTCCTAAATGAATCAAAATCCTCATCTTTCCTTCTAAAACATCTCCCATTTTCATCACCACGGTAATTCCAGCATCTGTTCTGCCAGGAAAACTTCATGCTTTGGTGACACATTTCTATTTCCACCTCTGTATTAAAGCTGCTGTCCAAACCTCTCTTGGAGAATAAAATATTTTTTAAAATATCACCTGATTCCATCTCTACACTTATCCACTGTTTTTCTCTTCCTCGACTTAAAATGCCTTTCTTCTGTGGATCTCTTGTTACTATAATCATCCTCAATGTGTCCAAAATTCAACTGCTACATTTAAATATGTAATGGCTCTAACATACACCATATTCATCCTCTGTTATTCCTAGGRCCTTTCTTCCACTACACATCTTATCCTTCAGGAAAATAAGTATGTACACATACAGTCCGCGTGTATATGTAATAGTGATGTTCTCCTAATTCAGATCTCTCATTAAAGCTCCTTTATTTTGTAAATCTCAGCACTAATTTTTAAAGTAAAGATTTCATTCTTTTCCATAATTCTGAAAAGCTAATTAAAAAAGCAATCATGCATAAAGCTTTTACTTTCTTCCCCGAGGAAACTCTCTCTTTTCTTCAAAGGACACGGCCCCTTCTTTTATGCACCACCAGGATTTTCCTTCTCCTTATCTTTTTGCTGCACTGTTAGCATGTTGACTGTAAACTCCAAAGTCAGATACCTTCTCCATTAGRCAAACAATGGTTTTTGCTATGAGTTAAAACTAGATTTTAACAAAACATTCCAAACTTTTTATTAGGAAGTCTTAAGTAAATGCATTCTGTATTTCTATGGTTTCCGATCCAATGTCAATGATACTGTTATCATAAATCCCTAGATCAAAACATACATCATACAGATATGTAACTGTACTGATAATAATTTTAAAACCTTCAATTACTGTCTAAATGTTATCTCAGTATTTACAGTATTTTCCATAAAGCATAAAAAATGAACAGAATATGGTATGGTGGTAAACTTATTTGCCTAAGATAACATTAGGGCAAGTCAAGGGTAGACTGTATTTTATCTATGGAAAATTAAATGTGTAAATATATAAAGATCCAAATAAATAGACTGCAGTTCAAGTGATAGTCTCAGATATTATAATTAAATATATGCATATATAACTACTTGGGCAATAAGGTAATAACTGGAAAACTGAAAACATAAGCTATACCTTCTTTATCGGGTTCAGCATCTTTAGTCTCAACGTCTGTGCTCTGTAGTGTTTTTTCATTATTGCTGCAGTGTGGTACCTCAGCTTTCACTAAATCAGCTCCTTGACTTTCACTGGAAGCTTCTGATTTCTCCTTTGGCTGATCTTCAGATGAAGGTTTTTGCTTGTTACTAGATCCATCACTGTTGTCACAGGGTGAAACAACATCAATTGATTCCATTTTGCTGTTGTGACATGCTGGAACAGGTATACCCTCTATGTTGTGCATAGATGTCTCTCCATTTACACAGTCCCCTTTTGATGTAGAGTCCTTCCTTAATTCCTTTTCAGCATTCAGAGTAACACTGTCAGTTATTAACAGCGATTCATTCGAGCTCTCTTCTTCTGTGGATGCAAAATTGTTTTCCTTTCCTGATGTCCCATTGTTAAGCCTCTGCTCTGCATCTATATCCATAATATCACAAGAGGATTCATCATTTGTCATAGAGAGATCTCCTGTTTCCTCCCCGTTCTCCTCAATGCAGTCAGTGCTGATCTCTAGCTCTCCATTTTCCAGTAATTTACCGTCCTCACCATGATTTTCATCATCAGCAAATTTTGCATCATCTTCATCTTTCTTTAAATTATTGACTTTCCTCTTTTTAATAATTCCTTTGCCCCACTGTGAACGCCGTCTTGATTTTCTCCTTATTCGAACTGAATTATAAGGAGAGAAAGACACTTAAATGCACAGGTACACCTCAGTAAACAGATATTAGAATATGCTCTAACTTGAGGCAATCAAATGTGTTCACATTTAAAGGAACAAGTAAAACGCCCACTGATTTCAATGTGAGCACTAAAACCCAGTGAGTGAACATGCAATTTTGCGCAGCACTCCTACTCCAGATTATGGAAACAAGCAAGACTTGCTAGTCTTTCCTACTGAACATACTTCATAAAGATCCATTTGTAGATACACCATTAAAAGAAAACAGCTAAGCAACAATAAAGAACTCGGTCGTTCTTAATTTTGCTGTGAAATGTGGAACTTGGTGGCTGCTGTCTTCCCTTTCTATCCCTTTCAGTGATTTAAAATCATCACACAATGAAACAAATGAAAGTGCAATTCATGGAATCACAGAATTGTGAGATAATTCAGGTCGGAAGGGACCTCAGGAGGCCTCTAGTCCAACCTCCTGCTCAAAACAGGGTCAGCTAGGAAGGCAGACCAGCTTGCTTAGGGCTTTTATCCAGTCAAGTCTTGAAAATGTCCATGGATGCAGACTACACAACCTCCATGGGTGTCCTGTACCAATGCATAACCGTCCTAAGAGTGAAAAGGRCTTTTTTCCTTGTATCCAGTCAGAACCTCTCTTGTTTCAATTTATGTCCGTTGTAAATTCAAAGACATCTTCAGGTATTAAAAGCCAGCTACAGAACAACCACCACTTCAACCTTCCACTCGTCCCCACCTGTGTACCAATGTTCACTGCATTGATACAATCTGGCTTTAAAAAATGAGCATTTTTGTTTGAAACCTAGACCACTTTAGCAACCCAGCCTACACCAAGACCTCACAAACATATGCATTTCTGCAATGAGTCAATATGAAGAGGAATTACAGCTTCTTAAACTAGACTCATCTCATCACCAATACTTTCCCCCCCGTACTATGCAACTCAACTCGAAGCAACAAGGCCCTGTGATCCTTTTTTCATTGCCTTTGCTCTATCACTTCTTCATTTTTTCTATTTCTTATGCATCTTTTCTGTGCTTTTTTACAAATCAGATTATCAACTTTTTCCAGAAAGGGTAGTGTTTTCACTAGTCTATTTGCAGTGAGACACAACACAACACCAATGCGAAAGAGGTTTGGAGGCACATTTGCAATATAATCTACAAATAATACAGAAGAAAGACCATTCAAATCTGATGCTGCTATCAATGTCCTTTTCAAGAGCACTAATGAGACACAACTCTGAAGACTAAGGAAAAGGTTGGGAAAAATGGGAACTTTTACATTCAAATTCAAGCAACGATGCAGATTGCTCATATTTTTGCAAAGTTAGAAAAGCTGCAGCCAAATGCTTATACTTGAAAGTGACAGACAATACTTAACAGTGATTAACAAATATTCTTCCATTTTGAAATAAACTCCTTTGCTGAGCACCCCCATCATGTTCTCGGTATTTGTAGGTTGTTTTCACTTACAGGGTATTAAATCCTAAACCTGTGCTTGCCAGTCTCACAYTGAGTTACAAAGATCAGTGTTTATTAAGGCGCTTTGAAATCACAGCAGCTCAGAGGAGTATGACTGTACTTCAGAATTTCCTCCCCATGAATGCCATATATAAGCAGGTAGTTTAACCACTACATTGAGAATAAATTTGCCATTAACCTTTTAGTTTTAAAAGCTATCTAAAGATACAGTCAAATTGCCATAAAAAATGGTAGTTTCACTTGGAGTGTATATTTATTGTTACAAATAATCCTTACTGAGAACTATAAGATTTGAAGAAAAAAAAAATAAAATCACTTTCTCCAGCTACTTTGTAGATTTGATAGCAGCTTCTACAGTCAGTTTCACTGTTTTATTGATGATGAGCCACCACCCGTTCCCATAACTTTTCAGCAGCTCATATAATCTTTCCCCAGATTCTGCAAGAGATTTTCAGTAACAACAGAAGCAGCAAATCTGAAACGAAACAGGCAGACGTAAACTTACATAGAGAAATAATTCCCCTACTAGGAAATGGGTTTACTCTCAGGTCAACTCCAAAGATGGATATAGAAAACATGGAAGAGGAATAAAAACCTTTTAAAGGAAACATTAATTAGCATGTCCTGAACTGTAAAAATGAATGGGAAAGTTGAATTTTTAAAGATCTTCTGATTTTGGCTTTTTAGCCTGCCTTTGCTATAAGATGTCATTTATCATATCAGTGATTTGTACTTAAGTACGCCCATTTTACTACTGCATCCATTTTGTCCATCCTGCAAGCTCAATCTGGGATGAGAACACACAGTTTGCCAAAATACTCAGGCACATTCCTAAAATTAAGCATGCGAGAAATCACATTAAAGCACAATGGAATTAGCCCTATATTACACACTTCAGTATGTTTCAAGTCTTCCTAAACCACAGCCAGAAAGCCTAGCTAAACTCTTTCATGCAGTATTACTCAAATATAAATTATAGGTCTTTCCATAGTTGAGTACACTGGGTTTCATTGCCGTTATTAAACATGACACAGCAACCACAAAGGGTTGCAGAAGATCTCCTCCCAGCATCTCTGAGATGTTCTGCTTTTGCGCTGCATCAAAACCAGTAAAAGCAGGAAATAGTTTAGCTGCCTCATCCAAAGTAGGCAAACAAAGCAGAGCTTTGACTGAAACATTACAATTTCTTATTAAAAAAAAAGATCTTATTTCACAATATTAAAAAAAAAAAAAATTGATGCTTCCAACCAGCCTGTGAGATTTAGGAAAGAACAACAGCATTTCATACATTGCAGAACAGGCCCTTCAAGAACATAATTGACAGTACTTGTATTGACAAAAGCAATAACCTAGCTACTTTTGGTTTTCACCCACATTTAGCCAATAAAATTTGGTTAATGCTTAACTTACTTTCTTCCCAGACTCTTACCACTTTGTGTTTTAAGAAAGTGCCATCATTACCTGAGCCATGCAGGCCTGTAACACAGATACCAGTATCTCATAGACCAATAATACTGATTTTTTTTTGTTTTGTTTTGGTCCTCATACTTCTAAGAACCAACTTTTTTTGTCATTCAGATAAAAGCTTTCCTGCTTTCACCCCCTTCTATCCCAGTGCTGAAACCTTTCCTCCTCAGGCTTTCCTAAATCCACCAAAATCTCATTTCAATTCATTTAACACAACTGCTAACATCATTTTCATGACCACAGTGAGATTCTTAATCCCCTACCCAATATAACTTTGAGTCCATTCACCAGTTTGTTTTCTTGAACATGTCAAAAGCAGACTTCCAGTCCTTACATTTAACTACCTACCCTTCAAAACTATTATTTTTTTTTTTAATCTAGGCTGTATTATTGCTCTGTGTAAAGCAATGTCTTTTGGGATATGTGAAGAAATTCTGGTTCAGATCCTCTGCACCCTTAACACTGTTATACCAATTTTCTTTTACACAGAGAGCTAGGCCTCTAGGAAAAGTGAGAAGCTGAGCAAGGAATACAGTGTTTTTAAAAAAGATGACACCAGCCTTTATCTCCTGCCTTTCCTCCCCCAGTAAAGGTAAGGGGGTAGTAGAAGTAAGAGAGGTGTTTAATTCATGAAAGCCTGCACTGGAGTTCATCATCAATGGGAAAAAAAAAAAGAAAAGAAAAAAAAAAAAAAGTGCTACTGAGAGAATCACACTGACCTGAAAAGGTGTCGTATGAGGCAGGAAAGAGTAAGATTTATCTCCAGATCCTGCAAGGTAGTTGAATATGATTCAAATTGTAAAGGAAAGAGGAGCTATCACAGGGTAACACTGATGCATAACAAATGGGCAAATGTTCACGGATCGCTGCTGAAAAATAAACCTAATCAGGGATCTCCATTTCCTTCACTTTAATGCTGATCTTCTATAAAAACTGTAAACTATTAATAACAATATCACACTTTTTATTTTACAGTCATTATGATTCATCACACATTAAAATTTTTAGTAAGTAACAGAATGGGATAGCCATTTACAGAAGAACTACTAAGAGTTAACTTTGTTAAAAAAAATTACCAGAGCATACACAATTATAAGTTAATGCATTAACATCTTTTCAATTATTCCTTTTAAAACTACTCATCTGAAATCTACCCATTGATACCCAATCTTCCAGCACTATTTGTGCCAGAGGCAGTAGAAATACAATTACCATAGGAATCCTGCTTTTCAGAACGGAGTTTCTATAACTCAGACTCTTATAATACCAATTATTCACACATGAATACATTCATTTGCCTTCTGAATTGCTACACTCTTCTCTATAATCCTCATGTAACCTCTATAGATTTGCCAAGGAGATCCCCACTTCAGTTCAGTTTGCTTTTTTGTAAATCCTTACCCCAGTTCATACAGAATTTTTTTTTACAATAAATAGGTATTTGGCTAAATGAGTCACACAACATTTTACTTGGGTTCACATGGAGCTGATATCAAAAATAACCCTCCATCACTCATTTATTTGTGCTAAGCTGCACAGTTGATGCAGACAGAATTTTAAAAGTACAATGTAATAAAATGTAATTAATCATTGAAGACAAATTTACCCTAAATTTCCTTAAGCAATAAGGGATTCCCAATTCTTCCATTTCTATCTTGAAACACTTCAAGAGTCTGCTGAAAGATCACCAAACTTAAGGTGCACAGCATTTACCCTGGAAGTGGCCTCCCACAATTCAAAAAAAAAAAAATTATGTATGTACTTCAGAAGGACTAGTCCTCTAGGAACAAGTTAAGTAAAATGAAACATGTAGCAGACTTTTCAGAAATTCTAAATTCTTGCCCATTCATAAGTTCTTCTTTAAGAGTTTCAAGACAGACACACCAAGTAATGACAACATCTTCGGGTGAAACAAGCACTATGAAAACCCAGCGTTACCAGGTAGGCCAACATCAGTGTGTGAACTTTGGCACTCAGCTTCAGTTAAGCACCCCTGAGAAAAGTTCTAGTAAATGTTTGAAGACAGAGATACTGGCGATTGAATAGACTTCTTATAGCTATAGTTTTTTCTTGAAGTAGATGGACAATTATAATGGAACACAGAACTACTCCTGCTATACTATAATGGAATCAGAACAAACATTCCTTCTCATAATTTGAGTGACAGGAATTCAAGAAGGCGTGCAGCATGCTGCACGGATCCAATCACCTAGCAAGCAGATTCTACATGAAAATAAGCACCCTATCATTTAGGGGTGCACACCAATCCTTTTCAGAGCAGTGCATGGAACCTCACAGTTCTTGGATATTAAAGAGCAGTTAGAGTAAAAAACAAAACAAAAACAAAACAGCTTTCATATTCCTGAAGTAATTCTGCAAGATCTAGAGGAAACTGTCACGTTTCTGTTTAGCATGGTCTCAGGAAAACGTGAGGGTGACTGAGCAGTGGAGCAGGCTGCCCAGAGAGGTTGTGGAGTCTCCATCCTTGGAGATACTCAAAAGCCAAGTGGACACAGTCCTGGGCAACGTGCTCTAGGTGACCCTGCTTGAGCAGGGGGGTTGGACTAGATAATCTCCAGAGGTCCCTTCCAACCTCAACTGTTCTGTGATTCTGTGAAAACAGATCTCAAAAAATGGGTGAATGGTAGAGAAGCTTTGGAGTTGAGGTAGACACCCTTAGTCACCCAAATCTAGCAGTACAGTGACAGAACTGCAGACTCTACAGAAACAAAATCAACAGTTGGAAAAAGCAAGCAAATATAATTAGAAGATCAAAGATTGTAAATCATTAACAAACAAGTCTGCTGCTTTAATGTGGATGAACTCTAATGAGGAGATGTAGCAGTGGAAGCAGATCAGTTTCTCTTTTGAAATTTCTGTAGTTTGACTACTATATTGAGTGTAGTACAGTATTAGTGGGGGCTAACTAGTTCTCTTTATGCTGCAGAAAAGTAGACTCTTATATGCCTCAACGTTGCTTAAAAGACCATCAGAGAATGTAAATCCTCTGCCATTAAAAGATAAAATTCACATTCATCAAACAGTAGCTTCTCTGTTGTTACCTGTATTTCATAAARAATTCCTGAGGATGAAAACCCAAAGATTCTTCTCTTTGCAACCAAGATCACCATGGATCTAGATTTTGTGCCTGCCGTATCAAGAACCACTTGAAGCAATGCACGTTTCAAGGTTTTCTTCCATGATCAAAACCCTGAACTTCTTTCTGATGTCTTGCATGTAAAGTAACTCAAAGCCTTGAGAAAGCACTTATTAAGAGCAGTTTGCTCTCTCTTACACTGCATCTGGCATATATATACCTGCCACAGTAATTTAGCTGCTTCCAGTAGCTCCACTTTTCTTACCAATGGGCACTGAAAGTCCCACTGGTAATCCACTTGAAAGTCTCTGGAGTTTTTAGTCAAAGTCCCAAACTGCAGTCAGAGATACAGAGCAAGACAGAACAGAGCTCAGTTCCACAATGGCTTTAAAAGCAAAATGAGGTGCCAGCTTCCACTAACAGACAAAGCCATTTCCCCCTCCAAAGCTAGCTACAGCATTTCCACTACCTCATTTGTGCCGACTCTACTGTTCCTGCAGTAAGCCAGATAAGGGAACTAATCTGCCTGAAATTTTATAATTTTTTCCTAGGTTAGTTTTCAACACATTCAGTTCCCCAACTGAGCTTCCTAACTCATGAACGATAGCACTGGCATAAGGGAGATGGTGGAAACATGCCACCAGTGAGAAGGGAGGACAGCACCTTCAGCAACAACCTGCAGTTTGATCAGCTTAAAGTGACTGTGGAACTAACCTCTAAAGGACATGCCATTTCCTCCACATAAATGGAAGGCATGAGGATGCTCAAGGCAGAGACCTGACCAATACAAAAAATGCAACAACTTAAGGTATATGCTTAGGGTATGTGCTCAGGGATATGCTCATCAACAGCAGAACATAAACAAGTACTCGAAGAACCTGGGCACTTCTACTCAACATGGAGCAGTCAAGTTCTATAAGAAGCAGATGAAGCATGTTTTCTGAAAAGAAAATTGGCTGCAGGATCCCCAATATTTCCTCCCCTACCATCTCCTGTAATACTTTCAAGGTCTTTCCAGTGTTTCTCAGAAACCTCTCCAGTATCTTCTGCTCCTCCCTACCCCAACCCCCCAAAATGAGCAGGATGCAGGATACACTACATCTAATTCTGAGCTGTGGAAACGCTGCCCAACCATGATGATGCTGCAGCTGTCCAGCTAACAAGGCTAGACAGAATAGGTAACTACCATTTTCAGTCTGCAGCCTTTTCCTCTAGTAGATGCATAGATTTATCCAGCTACCACTTTTCCCAAAACCTGCAGGAATTTAATCTTTGAGACCTTGGCACTTGTCAAATGTGTCTGAATCTGGCTAAATGATTCAGAAGTTATTAGGGGAGCAGAGAGATGGACAGACAGCATATGTATTATTTTCTTAGGAAACCAAACTAAAAATATAATTCACATGAAACCATCAGTATAATTATGACAGTTAAGTACCTGACAAGACAGCCACATGTGAAAATTAAAAATGAAGCCAAAAGAAAACAATCTAATTAACATCACACCAGTGCAGAGCAGTTTTAGACCATTCACTTCTACAGATCTGCTCATTTTCCCTCTGCCGAGTAGCTTGGTGCATAACAACTATCACAGCTGTTTACATCTTTGAGGCATCCAGTTTGTTCTTGAAGACCGCTGAATGGCAGCTTCCCTGCTGCAAGAGAGCCGTGAACACACACAAGCTTTTCTTGCAACTTCACATGTTGAGGACAGAGCCCCACTTTACRCTAATTAATATGACACTGGATGGAGTTTACAACATTCTTCATTCTTTTCTAAAACAGATCTGAAAGGCTCGAGGCTGCTAGATTGGTCTCTGTGTCAGGAAGGCAAAAGAAAAAAAATACAAAGAAAATACATAGCTGAAAACTGGAGTGAAGAAATGGGCAAAAATTACAAGAAAATCGACTCCTACTGTAGAGAGAAACTTTAGACTAGTTCTTTAAACAATTTAAAGCAAACATTGCTGCAGTTTTCAAATGGGAGTAAAGAGTAAGATAATCTAAACGGCCTGAAAACTGTTTATTGCATCACTTCTTTTCCACTTCCTTAAGTTAAAATATGCAGCACTTAAGATCTATTTTTTTTTTCTATTCTTAACAAAAAACACTGAGAAAAAAAACATGATTTTCTACAAAGCCTCTCCTTTTACCATATTTATAATAAAAGTGGCCATAATACTCAGGAAAACCTCCTTATTAAGAGAGGTTGAATAATCTTGGATTACTGAGTTAGAAGGGGAATGAATAACGTGAAGATATAAAATGGAGTATATAAAAAAGGGCACAGATCAGGTCAGTTGCAGGGTTCTATTTGCCCTCAGTCAGTCAGAGCAAAAAGATATTCAATTAATTCAACAGGCAGCACGTTTAGTAGTGATCAAAGACAACTTCTCTGCCACTAGATATCACTGACTCCAGAAGTTTGATGGGACTCCAAAGAGAAATTAGGCACTCAGGATTTACAGGAACATCCACAGATTCACTAAATGGGGTTTTATATTAGAAGAATTATAAAGCCTACAGGTTTAAAACAACTGTTAACCAACTCAAAAACAGCTCAGATGACATTTCCATCAAAACCAGGCAAGCCATACTTTGTTTGTCAGATTTTTTTGTAACTTCCTTTTAAAGCATCTGGTCGAAGCCAGTGTCAGAAACCAGAAATCAGACTAGCTGGCAAACTGCTCTCATCAAGGATGTCAACATGCATGCTACCAAGAAAGAAATAATTAAGAAGTGAAACAAGATAGTTGTCTGAGCTCTAAGTAAAGATATCCTTGAATTCCACAAAAACATTTTTAATGGTCTTTGTCAAGTCGCAGCACTTGCCTCCAGCTCAAGTGTGTTGTGAGAATTAATCCGAGTCGAATACCTTTTTTGGAGAGGAGGAGGAGAAAATAAAAACGCAGCAAGTGTAGGATTCATGACTTTTGACAAGACATGAGCAGCTACCAGTATTTTAATGTTAGTGTCTAGGTGACTAATAAAAGGCCAGGATCCAAAGTCCAGGATAATTGGTACAGAACTAGGTCCTAAATGCGGAAAGTGTTAAAATAATTTAAAAAAAAATCCATACAATATCTGGTCTGCCATGTCCTTTAATAAGACATTCATTGCAGCCATCTGTATGCCCTAAGTACAGTGATCACTGACATCACTAAATCACAGAGGTCAAAGAGAAGAGACCAAAGAGATGAAAAAATCAAGCAGAAAGATTCTGAGAAACAGCTTCAAAAGAGCTTTTCTTTTTAAAAGTGTTTTGGAAAAAAACACTCCCACCAAAACAAAATCTCCTTTCCATTCTAAAGTAGAAATATGTATTTCCCTATAATAGCTAAGACTGCCATTAGGTAAAGATACAAAAGAGCGCACCAAATACTGTTTATTTGGGAACTAGGTTTTTATTTTCTTGTTTGATCTCCCTGCAGTACTTCGTATGTAAACCACTAATCACTTCAATTACTGGGAAAAGTCAGCAAAGTGTTTACTTCGGTTTTCATAAAATTTATTTTATCTAAAACTTAGATTTTTAATACTTCACATAACACAAACTATTTGAGCTTTTTCTTGCTCCAAATGCCATTTTCACATGTGACAGCTATCACATTTATCGTTCCACATAAAAATAAATCTTTTCTGTAGTCTATCACTACAATACATTATTGTTGAATACTGCAAAAAAAGATAAGAATGGAAAAGCAAATCTTCCCCATACAGTTTATTTATATGTAGCATTTTAGGAACTAACTGCAAGACAATAAAACAATATGCTACATACTCCATCTACTGGCAAGATACAGGAGTAGGACAAATTTTTACTATATAGTATCATAATAGCTAGAGCCAGTAAACGTTTTACTTGCTGAACTGTATCTAAACCACTTAGCAATGACTAATTTACCAGATAAACAAAACTGCACATTGCTGCTAATTTCCTTTTCCACACACATACACACAAAGACGGAGCCAGACTCTTCTCAGTGGTGCCCAGGGACAGGACAAGAGGCAATGTGCACCAACTGAAATACAAGAAATCCAATTCAACACAAGAAAGAACTTTTTTTTTTTTACTGTCAGGATGGTTGAGCGCTGGAACAAGTTCCCAGAGAGATTGTGGATTCTCCATCCTTGGAGATATTCAAAATCCAAGTGGACACAGTCCTGAGCAACCCTGTGAGCAGGGGGTTGGACTAGGTGATCTCCAGAGGTTCCTTCCCACCTCAGCTATTCTGTGATCCTGTGATCATGCGACTACTTTTATCACTTCTAACAGCTTTTGACCTACATACTGTTCTATGTTCCCACCACAGCATGTGCACTTCTTTCCAAATACAGTCAATACTGACGTATTTTAAATCATCTGCGACAGAACTTTCCTGAATGAATTTGCAGCAACTGCTAGTAACATAATACTTTCAAACTCATCTATACTGTGATACACAATCCACCCCTGGTGCATATTCAACTAGGGACAGTAATACGGGAGTTGCAGACTACACCTAACTCAGGAACTTTTATCGACATGTCTTCAAATAGAGCAGCTCATTTCAGATAGCCCCTTTGGTCTAATCAAATGGAAAGAAAAATTCTAAAATACATTAGCAAAACGCATAATCTTGGAATGTAAACCAATACACAATAAACTGTTTTCTGGTTCTCTATTGTATGAGCCCTGAATAGTGAACAGTCACAGCTTAAAATTAGGCAGAGCTGCTGCATTATCTGCAGTCCACTGTGTTTCTAGGGAAAATGCCTGACAATTTCCTTTAGGGTTCTCAAATAAGTGTTTCATCTGAATTGACTTTTTTGCAGCTATTCACTAAAATATTGTAAGTGAAGCTCCGAAAAAATAATTTAATCAGGAAAATAATGTTATTGGTAATAAAAATACTAACCAGTGCAGGAAAAAAAGTTACCTAAGGAAAAAAATTGAATTCAAGTTCAAATAGCAAAACAAACCAAAAAAGGAGGATTTTCAGAATTATTAATTGGAAAGCACAGTTTTTATCTCATGTAATTAAAATATATGAATCACTGTCCTTATTACTCTGCTTGTGAAACACATTTTAGTCTTTAAAAAAAAAAAACCTTAGTTCTTGACCATAAAAAAATTCCACTCTACCTCTAAAATCATTTCTTTGTTCTGAAATCCCTTTTCTAAACTAATTTCTTTCATTTACACAATCACAATTCACTATAAGTTTTGCTATTTGAGCTCCCTGATCATCTGCTCAGTTCTGCTCTTGCTTTACTCTAGTTCCTTCCACCAGTTCCCCCTCTAGACCACATCTCTTCCCAGCTTCTGTCTCTACTGAACTTTCTGCATCAATCTTTAGGCATACCCAAGTACTTCTTTCAGTCCCTTCTGCAGATTTCAGGCTGCTCATTCAGACACTAAATTCTGATTACTCATCTATTCCTGGTTCTCTCCTCTGATTACCAGATGCTTCCCATCACTCCCAGATAAGCTACCTGTCCCAGACTCATCCTTAAAAAACAAATTTCCATTTGACTGTAGTTTCAAACACCACTACGTCCCATATTTTCTCCTCTCCCAACCCAAATCACCAAGATACTGGCAGGAACATTGCCTTGACACTGCCTTCTTTTTTGTTTCCTTCAGTCAATGACTCTAGTCTTCAAACAACTACCACTGAATCCACAAAACTAGGTGAAGAAGAGGGAAGGGGCAGCAGAGCTTTTTATACAGCCAGTAGTGGCTGCTACCTCTCTTTTCAGGAGAAGTCAGGCTTGGAGGTCAGCAAAGACGACTCTCTGCTGCACAACAGGCAGAGCCAAGCAAGTGCTCTGCAGATCGGCCAAAGTGAGAATTTCCTTAGATGTCATGAGAAACCAAATGCATTGAGAATCCCTTCTCTCCTCTATTTTCGCACAAACTGGCAAATGAGTAAAGAAAAGCTTCATCAATTTATTATTTAACAATTTAGTCAATTCATAACTCTGGCTGGCTTTTATAATTCCTTAGACACAAGAAAGTACATCATCATGAAATAAAACCATACACCTATAATTAAACTATTTGATATCGACATTGTCATTCATATCTAAATAACGTTCATCTCTGGGCAGTTATCACCACGCTCAGTAAACTCTTTCTCACTAGGAAAAAGCACGATGAGGCAGAGGACAAAGACCAGCAAAAATTTTACTGCTCTAATCTATCAATTTCCCCAATAAGCAGACATCCAATTCTATTTTGGTACAAATAACAGAGTCCACGTCTGCCTCAGACACGCTTTCTCTTAAAAAGTCTTTATTCTTGTTTGCTTATAACAAAATTTACTGTAGTATATTCAGCTCTCTAATCAGCTCACTTTTTGAGAATAACTAACAGCACCTCTGACTACCTAAACCACAGTCAGATGACCACACACATGGCCACCCCTCACGATTCCAGAGATTTTAACTGATTAATTGGGTTAACCTAGAAGGCTGCATCAAGAGTATCTAATATCCTTCAATAATGGATACTGACTATTCAAAACCGGGTCCCATGAAGAAAAATATAGTTCAGTTTGTAATCTGTTTTCTAAGTTTTAGCCTAATACCATACACTTTGCATACAGGAAGGGAATAACTAGTGTGAGAGTATATAATGCAGCATCTAGCTATGTATCTGTGAATACACATACAGAGAAAACAAAAAACTTGCACTTAACACACAGATAAACATGATCTTCCCATTGGATCAGAGTTGTTTTACATTGAGAAAAGGCTATTTTCAAAGAAAAATTAATACTTGTATGTTACATTACAAAAACAGTTTCAAATCCTGCTTCTCTACAACTACTTGGGCAGAGATTTAATGTAGTTGAAGAAAGGGTACGCCTTGAAGCTGCGAGAGTTTCATGCCTAAAATCGCGTCTGCAAAGAATCATGAACTAAAATGGATAATACAAATAATCATCACTACAAACACATGCCAAATGTTTGCCATTGGCGATACCTCTACTTTTGCACAGTGTCACCCAAGGTACTCACATGCACATTTATTTGCAGAGTTGGGCCAGACCGCCACTGTGGGTTTTTGTTTGTTCCGAAATGCCTCTTCGACTCTAGTTTCTGTTTTCCGTACAGTGGAACCATGAGGATTTACTTGTTCTGCTGGTACTGATAAGCCTGCATACAGAAGATAACCATACCTATTTAAATAAACCAAGCTGCATAAACCTACTAAATTTAAAAAGAAACTTGGAATACTGTGCTGCAGTAAGAACATATCAATTAGTATTTAGTTAGACATTCAAAACAAAGATTAGAATCAAGAATATTTGTTTTCTACTAACAAAATAATTTACTGGTAGCATGGTCTTAAAACTCTCAGCTCTGGCATTTTATAGAAATATAACTGTCTCCCATATTTGGTCCCCAAACATTGCAATCTTCTATCCATATTTCCTCTATATAGCAAATTCTTATCCATATTTCCTCTATATAGCAATTTTTCCCAGTTTTAAATGGATGATATAAAATAACTGCCAATTCACAATGGCACTGTATGCCATGTGAAAAAGAGTATCTGAATAAAAATTTACAGTCACCATAATTTATGTTACTGTAAAATGAATCCATTTCAGAGTCAATATGAGCACTCCAATGAAGAAAACGCGATTCTGCTTTTAACAAAAAGTCAAGTTTGCTCTTTCTGTAATGTAAGTTCATCTCATAGCTTCTACCATTTTATCAGCTTTTTAATTAAGTTCCAAAAATGCAAATTTTCATATTGGTTAGGCACATTTTAAAGATATAAATGCATCTCTGAAGTATCGCATTGATAAACTAGATTTGCTATCTGTCCACTACTGCAGTCTTCCAAGTGTCACACCATATCTCCAGGAGCAGCCAGACTCAAGTGATCAAGAGCAGACAAGAAGCTCTAAAACTGATGGATGCAGAAATTTAAAGATTCATAAAGAAACTTTCACCTAACAGCTAACAGTAAAAGAAATTTGCACAAGCCTTGCAAAACATAAGTTTATAGGTACCTTTACAAATATTTTAAGCTACATATTGAACTTATATTTCACTACTCAAACACTTATATCCAACGCTTATATCTTGTTCTCTGCTGGTTCCAGCAACAAAAAATGGTGAATTCCAATAACCTAGCATATGATTTTAATTTACCAGCTTAGAATTTGTTATCCTTAGATTTCCTTTCTTTCAACAACAACACCTCATTCCTGTAATACAGGAACAAGAAATTCTATTTCAACTTCTAGATTTTAATTTTATTACACAGTTTATTATTCTGTTACTCTGTACTACCTTTTTTGAGATTGGTCACCAGTCTCAGTACTTAATAAAAAAGGCAGATCTGACAAAAGTACAGAAAAGATGCATTTTTTCAATAGATACATCTGTTTTGTAGTTGAGGAAAAAAAAAAAGTGATGTAGCAAATACATAGCACTAAAATGGAAGGTAAGATTGCTGAACAACTTGTCCAGAGAACTGTAAAGGAAATGGATATGGAGCCTTCTAGCCTTAATCGTGGTTTTCAGCAATTCTTGGAAATAAATTAAGAGCTAATAAATGGGGCAACTCAGAAAATTAGTGGCTTTGTAACTGGACAAAGATTAAAAAAAAATTGTACTGCCACTTGCCTTCTAGCTCCTCTATGATTCGAGGTCAGTAACATTTGATAAAATTTCCAGAGAATCARTTAGGAGCCTCATACAAACCAAATTGCTCAACTCCATCCAAATCTCATGTTGAATCATGAAGTCTTTCCAAAAGTAGCCAAAAAAATGCTGGTTAAGACCTAACTGAGTTTGGGCTTTATTCTATTTGTCAAGATGACAAATCTCTGTTTCTGAAAGCCACAGCCACCCACTCTGACTCAATCTGGGACTGCAACACTACTGTAACCTCTTCTGAGCAGGTAAGAACACAAGCTTCATATTCACTCCCAGAAGCCCTAGTAGGTTCTCATGATAAATCTTAATATTTTTTCAATTCATGTGGTGCATTAAGTTGTCCACTCTTTGCATTATTTCCCTTCTTCCACAGGGGTCCTTCTGGCAAGGTAAGGATCTTAACTGTGGGAAGGCTGGAAAATAGGATCCCTTATCAAGCTGTGTCCAGAAGTACTTGCAGAGAAATGTAAACACTGAATATCTTCCTTCCGAAGTTAGGGGGGTTTTTTGGTTTTGGGGGGTTTTTTTGGTTGTTTTTTGACTCTAGCACTTTTAAAGGAAGTCAAAAGGAGAAGCCTTGAGTACTTTGAGCTGAAAAAAGGGTTGACATTCAGCTGTTATCTCAGTTTCAACATTCATTTAAGGCCTTGTTAGGACCTCTCTTGCGGACGTTAAAAATAAGTACTTAATGGTTYAACTCCCCACATTTTGTCTCATGCAGTCCTATGTATCAGCAACACGGCTGGCCGCTTTCACTGGGCAGCTCCAATCGGGCAAAAAGCTTGGTATGAACAACCACCTTTGCATTTAGGTGACCAGGTGGAAAGAGGCTTTGGATAGCAAGAGGCATAGTTTACACTACTTACAAAATTTTCCTCAAATACTCCCACTACAATGAAACATTCAGTTATTTTAAATGAGGTGGTTCCAAACAGGGTACGTGTCAGAAGTCTAGACTAGCAGATGCACTGTGATTTTGCTGATCTGTTGTGTTGCTGAGCACATTCTGTAGGGCAAAATGCAAGTAACGGCAAGGTTGATCAGCATGGACACCCCTCCCTTCCTTACAGCAACCTGTGCCAAAACTACATGCCTGAAGTACTACCTTCTCGATGTTCTAAACCACAATCCTTGACAAAGCTCCTACTCGAGGGACAGGGCATTCTCTCAGGCTTGCCTTGTGACACGAGTTTTCCTCAGACCTCAAGAGCTGGATGTACTACTCCTCATTCACGATCTGGTAGTCTAACACAGCTTCTTCCATGCAGTCCAGATCTTTTTTCCTTGCTAATCCAGTAGGTGATCCAGGCCTCAATGGTCTGTAGCTGGATTAGAGCTCATCTGTTCATGAAACCACCAGAATGCAGTCCAAAAGCACAAGCACCTTTGGAGTGTAACTTGCAGGTGTCTATTACACTTGAGTTTCCATGCCAATGCCTGCAATGCACTTTGAACCACTAGTATACTACCCATTCATTATCATACGTGAGCTGCCATCAGTCACAAACAAGGCTACAAGGTCCACTAACCAGCATCTGAAACCAGTAGTATCCTCTTTTTCTGGTAGAACAAGCTCACAGCAGGACACCATCAGCCTTACCTACAACCTCTGAAAACCCAGCTCTTGTACCAGGGTCAGTAGGCTTTGCCCCCCAAAAAATATATATTATTCGGTCACTGCCATAAAAGAAAGGGTGGCATGCCAGGTACCTCCCGGGAGACTTGCAAGGAGGGACTATATACTCCCCCTCTGTAACAAAGAGCTCTTGCACACAGTTACGTTAACCTTGGAAGCAATAACCTTTAGCAATCACGGGGGACTCAAAGGAGAATTAACTGAGCACACTTCTCAGTGTGACACTAGGGTCAAAATTGTGAACGTTCTTGTATTTCTCATAGAAAAGTACAGAAGATAAATGAAGGCATTATATTACTTCTTTACATCCACAGTGAATTACAGTTGGTTCTCTTATCCACAATTTAAGACATATATTAGAAGCTTGTACAGAATTAGACAAAAAAAATGCATGACAATGGGAAAATAAAAGGAATTGTATCTATTTAAACCTAAAAAAGAGAAAGCCTACGGACACTTGCATAGTTAAAAGATATTTAGTAATAAAGAGTCTTCAGTCTACTGATGAAAGTATTTCAAGAACCAACGGCTAAAGTTTAAGACCAGTCAAATTCAACCCAGAAATAAAGTACAGATTTTTACCAAAGCAGGAAAAAAATTATCAAAGRCTAAGCTGGAATTACTGAAATTAGAAAGCCTTAAATCAACATGAAATTTTGTTCTAATGTTATAGTTCAGTCTTTTTCAACCYTTTTCAATTTTCAGAACTTGAAAAATTTTCCATGAAACATCTTTCATGGAAAGCCTACTGGCAGCATGTTTCGGTTTTTGGTTACCTTTTATGGACACCTTAGAAGTTGTCCACAGACTTGGAGGTCTATGGACTACAAGTTGAAAACAATTGCAGTAATTAAAACAAAAATTAAGCCTGTGATTTTCTCCAATGGAGAGGACCATACTTTCTGATCCCGGATTATTAGACCTCACTGTCAACTTYATGCACCTCCCAATGTGGATTTAATACTCTTCTCGATCCAAAAAGTAAACRGATTATCACCAAAGATACACTTGTACACATGCCAGGGTGAACTGAAAATCCACCGTTTCAAACGCTATTCTCCCTATTTATAATTGCTATTCCATTGCAATACATGGCATTTTTAAAACACAGTTCTGGCTTCACCACCTCTTCAACTAGTAGTCAGGTGTTATAGCATTTCAAACATTTATCCATTCACCATRTTCAATAGTATTTTTTGTACCAATATACATTGCAAGTATTGTAAAGGATGRTGCATTATCAGAGCAATTCACACAGTTGGAAAAAGTACGCAAGTGTCAAGCTCAGTCATCCTTTAACATATATTCCTGCCTGTGTCTGACACCCATTCCATTTTTCATTTTAAATTTAAATTTTTTTATGGGCATTTGTAAATTCTGCTTTTATGCCACACACTCACATACAGTAATTCCTCAACTTGGTATTTTACATTATGATAAATGAAGTTTAACATACCTCTTTTTCTTCTCGCTTCCTTGATTTCTTCACACATTTTATTAAATTCTGGATCCAGTTCAGCAGCGATTATAGCATGAGCAGTGTCCTTCAAAGTACAAGCTCTATGTCTAATTATTTTATCTAGAAAACAAGAAAATACACTTGTTAGTTTTATCACATTTATGTAAATACTTTATCATTTATATGTAGTTCTATATTGTATATTACAACACCGATATGCATGGAAGTAACTAGAAAAATCTATAAATGTA
Organism: Apteryx rowi; assembly: GCF_003343035.1. Taxonomy (NCBI): domain Eukaryota; kingdom Metazoa; phylum Chordata; class Aves; order Apterygiformes; family Apterygidae; genus Apteryx; species Apteryx rowi. The sequence continues at coordinate 941,585 of NW_020449074.1, read as the reverse complement.
TGAAAATATAGATGGATCAATATCATAGCATGCTCAATAATCACAACCCAGCTATTTAAGAGATAAAGCAGTTTTCTGAAGTACAAATTGTCACTTTAATCAATGGTGGCATTTCTAGACAAATGCAAACAGTGAATGAAGAATACACCCAAATCAACTTGCAATTCTTAGAAACTTGCTAGAATCAGCATTTCTAGCCAGTTTCCACAGGCAGAAGCACACAGTATAATGGAGTACAGTGCAGAGAGTCCCAAGTAATATCAGACTTATCCAGGAATTAGTTTACAGCTCAGGTTAGGAACATTCATACAATTATACTGCCAGTAAAATCATACTGGGGACAGCCTCTGGATCGGCAAAGTAGACCTGACTTACCTCCCTCACCTGTGGGTTGTTTTTTTTTWGTTTTTTTAAATCTTCAATTATGGTTACTTTTTATTTAACMAATATGCTAGAAGATTCAAAATTGTGCTTAAATAGATTATTTTATTGCTGATATTTAATAACTGTTTCAGAGTTTAATCTGTTGAGAGAAACTGGCAAGAAATAAGCCTCGAAGTTTTCTATGTTTTCTTCTCTATCTGGGGAACAGGACAGAAAACATTGCTCACACTGGAAGCCAAAGTATAACACATTAGAAAACATACTTTCAGAAAAGACTAGTTCCCACATCTTCAAAACACACAAAAGAAATTCTTCCAATGCTTGTTAAGTATTTCAAGTTTGAAAAGTAATTATAACTTAATAGGTAAACCCATATATGGGGAAAACTGACATCTATAATGTTGCTTTTCAACCAAATCTATGGCGCTCATTGTTTGCTTTTAGTAGAAACACATTTAATTTGTCAATTTATCCATGCTGAATTACTTTTTACAGCTGATGCAGGTACTTCAACAGTAAACATTAATGTCTACAATATATTAAACAATTAGCAGATTTAATCTGTCACTAAAGGCAGCAATTAAGAATATCAGCGAACATTTACTAAACAAGGTTTATAAATCTAGAAACAGTGAGTTTTATGACTGRAAAAACAGCTGAGTCAAAAAGAATACTCAGTATCCAGCTCAGTTGAGCTCCAGCTACATTTTCTAGGGAAATCTACCTCTACTTAATTAAATAGTTAACTGGAAACTAGAAATTTTTACCTGCATGTATTTGTGAACCTTTTTGTCTTATGCTGTCCAGAATGTCACAAAAATACACCTGCATTCTTTGTGCAATATTAGACTTTTTAAAAGTTGATCAAGTAAAAAAGCTTAACAGGGCATCCTTAAAAAAGTTCTATTTATTGAGAAGGAGCTACCAAAGCTCTTAGGAGGACAAGGGTTTTTCAGTTTCTGATCTTACTAAGCAGCTCATTGTTGAAATAACCCCACCCAAAACCTGGTTCACTTTCCAAACTATATCAATTAATAGCACATGCATATGTATTCTGGCAATGGTAACAGTGGTGGCTTGGTTGCTTGTTTTTAATCAAAACAGGTATGCTGGAAAAAAACCTCTAGATACAGTTACATGGTCTTATAGATGTATTTGCTATGCTATTCCCCTTTAACATAGATAGTTATGTTATGCTATCCTACTATACCAGAATATCAGCATAAATGCACTCATGCTGTCAGAAGTTACTATACCACTGACTATACTGTATCAAGCTTTATAGAGGTAGTTTCCCAAGTTTAGACCAACCCACTTTACTAAAAAAAAACAACCCAGCACAACGTATTCCTCACTGGCAAGTATTTTGGACAGTGTCCAGAAAGGCTAAAGTGACACAGATCTTTTGAAGAGAGTATCTGTTTGAATTACCGATTTCCTCATAACCTGTGAGGGGTGAGACCTTCTCACAGACAATGCTTCAAAGAGGCAAGTACTTCTGTGCCTAAGGCACAACAGTTATGTTTCCATGCCTTCCAGAATATTTCCTGGTCAAGGAATGGAGGGAATGAAAAAAACCATATACATACATACATATACATACACACACACAGACACACACATATCTTTCTATAATCTACGTCTGAAATTTTATAAGAGAGTACTAGGAAAACCAAGAAGCCAGCTTTGAAAATCCGTACTACATTTAAAAACAATTAGTCTGGTACTCCAATTGCCTTTCCAAACTGAATTATAGGACGGACCCAGGCACARCATCATTCTTCTGCAAATTCAGGCATGAAGCAGAGGTGAGCATATGTGCCCAGCTTAAAAGAATGCGAACATTCATAGGTTACTATTCAAACACTTAATGTAACACAAGCAACGCGCTGTTTCAGCAGTGTACTCATACAAGAGCTCTGTCAATAAATTTTATACACTAAAAGAGGAAGAATGGAAGTTTTTCCTCACCATACGTTGGCAATCTGTGACAATGCAGAGGACAGAACTAGCTTTCAATTCCTACTTAATGACAAGGAACTCCAATCCAACACTTAACCTAGAAAGAGCTAGAACCATTTCTTTCAGCTCAGTCCCAAGGGGCAGGAGGAACTAACACACCCCATTTCTGGTTCCCTAAATATATTTCCTAGGACTTCTCCTCTTTGGACAAGCCCAATGAACACTTCTATCTCTGAACATTCCCCAAGCTGTCTTTGCTGTGTTACATTTCTGCCACGCTGAACCTGCAACTCATGTAGTTTACGGTCCTGTGTAGATCTGACCTCATACGTTCACAGTCACATGACACCTGCTCTACAACTGCAAGGACCTCTTCAGACTACACTTCCTAGAATTAAATAATGAAACCCACAGATCAAAACGGCCTAAAAACGAGAACAGAGCTCGTATTTTATTTCCAATCTTTCACACAGGCCATGAGTAAGCCACAAACACGTGTCAGCCACATACAACAGGTATGCCTGATAGTCACCACCATCTGAACAGGTGCTCTTCAGAGACAGTCCCAAGTTTCCATCAAGGCTTAGTTAGTTTACATCAATTACACATTAGAAGTCCTTAAGCAATATCATTGAGAACCCAGAAAAGCTTCAGCTGAAGTTTATCAGTAATTTTTAGTTGAAATACAAAAATGCATCATAAATTGAAGAAAAATAAACTTTATTTTCTACAGATAAAAACTAGCATTGGGTTCAAAAAGCAACCTGAAACAAGTACAACACTGAACTTCAGGCATCACAACTTCAGAAGAGCAAGCCACAGCATGCCAGATGCAATTGCTTGACTACATATACTGATGCTGTTGCTTCCTGAGGCCTAGATCTGATGGTAGCTGAACTTCTCAGTTTACCCTCATATTGCACAGCAAAGATTTGACTTTCCAGGAATGACCCTGAAATTGGGTCAATTCCATACGTACTCGCACACAAACTGTAAATCCACACTACCATGCAAGGAACATCATCTAGATTTCCAACGTGATTTTGAAAGTAACCATTCAAATGGATCACTGCTCTTAAAAATTAGTTTACAGGTTAGAAGAACAGGGGGAAAGGAGAACAGGAAGGAGGAAAAAAAAAAAACAACCACTAAAACCCAGAAGTCTGGGTTAGAGAAAGAATGATACAAGGCACTCCTCTAATCTGAAACCAAGTGTCTGTCAGCACACTAAGAAACAAGGTCTAGCAACACAACAGCCTCACCAAGAGGGAGCTCAACTGTTCATCAGTGGCAAATTTCAGAGCCTTCGATTTGACCTGACTAGAACGTATCTAGTCCATGTGAGAGACATCTGCAAATGCCTCACAAAAATCAAAATATTGAAAAGTGAGAAATAAAAATAGGAAAACAACTGGTAATGATGAAACAATTTCATCGTTTCACAAAACTGAATAAAAAAACTTCTTAACACATTGGACTACACTTGCAGATGGGCCCAGATTTCTAAGTATCACATATATTAAATACAACTACACAAAAAAGGCATTACTTTTGCATTTTAAATGTTTTATTGATAACTCTGGAAGCTGCCAACTGAAACACCTTCTTCTAGCAACATCCACCTCCCCAGTACACTACAAGGGGGAGGTAGCAGTAAGTACCCAAGATGCTCTTTGCTTTGCTTTGGGTGTGAACAGCTTTTATATGCCTTTCGGTCTACTTTATTTACTTATTTATTTATTTAAACTGAAAGCACGCCATCATACTCTGTCAACACAGTACCTCCTAATCAACTGCAACAGACCTCCTTGCTTGGTGATTTATCTTGTTTTATTTCGATCCCAAATACATAGTTCTTACTTTCTGTGGGTGAATTTCATGCTCTAAGCCAATGTGCAAATGTAAGTAGAGCATTGCCAGATTGTTTGCATGAATCTCTACTGAACTTTCCCAAAATATGATGGGATTTTTTGATGTGTATACAGAAGTTCTATTTACTGAGAAGGAGCTACCAAATTTCAAAGAGCTGCAAAACCTAATTCTTCAGAAAGCAACCTTATGTGCTTTAGTTCTCCTGTTCTTATGATGTCCCACACACTTCAGAATATTTAAGCACAGACCCTTGGGAAATTCACTTGTTTATCCTATTTATTATACAGTATGCAGTTTATTTAGATGCCTGAACAGTAACAGAATATACGATTACGTACCAGGCTTTCAAGTTTAGGTAGGCCAAAATTAAGTAGGTCCTTACCTCCAGGATCTTTGTCTGGATTATACTCCAAAGCATTGCTGCAGATCAGATCAATATCTGTTAGGAAGTCCTTGGCAGTTAAATAGTTGTGTTTATCAATTTTGGTTATTACTGTTGATAGATCCATTGGCTCTTTGATAACTTCAAGGTAATCTGAAACCTATAATCAAACAGCATACAGAAATGACACAGGACCATACACATTGCATTTAAACATTGCCAACTTCACATCTTTATACTCACATTCATGCCACGTGCTTAGCTCTAACACATTAACTAAACATGTTGATTGCTAAATAAATTCAAGTTGAAAATTGAAAAGTTCTATCAGACTAAACAAAATACAGGGCTTCTGAAGTTATTATTTCTTCAGTAATTCACCAATTTATCCTTCAAAATGAAGTCAATGGTACTTTTGAGGCAAAGCACCTTCAACATCATATATTTATACTACCATTTATATAAATATTTGTATAGTGTTATAACACTACCTTGAGTCAAAAATGAAAAACAATGAGTCCAACCTAAAACCCTAGGAAAAACTAGGGAAGCTATATTTTGTTCATTTTGTAAGTAAAGTTCTCTTAAAATTGAACAGTCAAATTATCAACTTTTAAGTATCTTCTGGAGAATAATTCCTATTATCACTTGTACAATAACCAAGACAGGTATTATTGACTGAAGACATAACACTGACTTTACAGAAGGGCAGTGTAAAGAAAAAGCCTTGCGTCAGAGTTCACAGCTTACTCGGAGCTTAGCTCATTGGTGGAGACTTAGCATCCACCAGCATACACTGAAAAGTATTTAACAAAATTAATGACGCCATACGGAGCTCAAGCTTGACAGTCAAGGCATCAGCACAGCTTCTGTAATAAAATTCACCAAAATACCTACGAGCTTATTATCTCCCTCAAGAAAAAAAATAAATAAAATAAACCTATGCTTGAATGTTTTGGTATGATTAAGATCACAATCAATTAAAATAGTGGCAGCTTSAGAAACAGAATTGCTTTTTCTATTTTGAAATCACCCACCTATAATGGTGGCTGCCAAAATACTGAAGAGTAATTTGGATAGTGAATACATATTCTGATCAAGCCATAGTGATGCTATATGATTTTTATATATATTTATATATATATATATATATATATATAAAGTATCTGTAGATATTCAAACGAAAAAGTATTACAACATAAACTAATATTTTACTTCACTGGACAACAGTAGCATCTAACTCCTTACGCATACAGTGAACTTTATGATGAAAAATCAAAATGGCAAAAATTGTTTTGCCTCCTCTACGGAAACATACATTCACAAATAAAGTTACATACTTCTAAAAGATAATGATAATTTGTTCAGGGATCTGAAAGCCAAGCTGGCGGGGGGGGGTTGGGTTTTTTTGTTTGTTTTTCTTTTCACATCAGAAAGACTCCTCACTGGAAACTGTAAACATCGCTGCTGAATTAGTCAGAAAAGTCCTTGACTTTTCACCTAGCAGCGTTCTCTCTGCAACGTAAGTAGGAATAAAACAAACTTAACACGTTTTCCTCAGAAAGCCAAACAGATAGACTTCTTGTACAGAAGGAGAGGATAGTCCTCTGCTTAATGCACCAGGTGGGACTAAGATTACATTTAGTTTCTAGTGCTGTCATATATTAGTGGAATTTTTGGCAAGCCTCTGAATCACAGCCTCGTATTTCAATTCCCCATCTACAAAAACAAGGAAGGTAATTAATTCTTTCTTTACATGTTCTCAGACAAGTCTGTTTAGACTGAAAGTTCTCTGGGGGAAGAAACTATCTTTACTACGAGTGCGAAAAGCTTCCTACAGCAATGAACCAATGAGCCTCCCAAGCAGCTTCATAATAAAAATTAAACAGGTGCTCCTCTGACCATGCTTACATTACAAGCTGCCATATTAAAGACCGCTTGTCAGGCTTTCCGAAACAGTCAGCTACAGAACACTACCAAAACCTCAACTGAACGGGACCACAAATATGTACTTGTTTAGTCCTACAAGGAATTTACACCACAAATCTGTTTTTCACAATGCTGTAGCATTTAAGTGTCCCACATTTGTCCCTTCATATCTTTCAAAAGGGATGTTTCTGTTCAGAAGCAAAAAATGTTTTTCCAATCCGTGCAAAGTTTGCAACGGGCCAGCATTCGATCTCAATGTCAGGCTGAACCCTGCCCTTTTCACATACCAGAACCTAAAGAGATTTGCAGATCAAACTATCTCCGCAGTTAGGTGTCCACACTCCGCAATCAGGTGGCTAATGCCGTGCAATGTGTTACTGTCTGTGATAAATGGCATCCACAAGCATTAGGGCCGAAATCATTTAACAATACTATTAATGCTCAATTCATTATAAAACATAAATCACTTTTTCAATATTATCATCCCTATAGGTTTACAACTTTGTAAATCCTTTTATTACTTAAGAATTGTATTTATGCTTTCAAATATTTTAAGAGCACTGGTAGGGTTAGGAGTGGTGGCATCTTTAAATGCTGATTTCAGCTGGAAAACTGACAGGAAAGTGCAAGATTTCTCAGGACATCATTGGTGCAGCCAAAGAACATGCTCCTGACTTCTTGCACCACAGCTCATGATGTTATAACTATCTCACCAGCTAAAATTAATATTCCAGATGGGAAAGACCATGGATAAAACATCAGTTTTGCTTATTAACTTATCCATTCCTTTTTCAAATTGATATTCTCTTTCTAATAGATTCAACTTCATTGTTTGCACATTACTGAAACAAGACCTCTTCAATATCCACCGGTTTGCTGAAGATGTTAAAGCGTTTGTCTGTGGCCAGCCTCTTGGTAACRTCCCTGAGAAACAACCGCAGCTCTCTCAATGTGTTCTCTTCCTGGTCCTCCATTCGTTGTTTTTCTGTTTCTGACAGCTCACGGGCAGGACATGGCAGTGCAAGAGGAAGAACTTCCATAGCACGAAGAGCTAGGAAAAAAAAACAAGAAGTCAGACAAATGGACCTTGGGATTATGCCATTCTGTCTTTCACTATATATTTAATTTGCCTGACCTATCAGGCCTCTATGTATTCTTAGCCCCAAGGCTCTCCATTTTTTAAAACTGACAATCGTAACTCTTCCATTCCTCCCACCAAATAACATGTGAGAAATTTATTCTTGGCACTGATACACTGTCACTGGTTAATTATGCTAACTGTAATTTACCCAAACCTTTTGAAAAAGAAAAATATCACAGAACAAAACATTCTGATCACATTATTAGTAGTTTTACTGTAACTTAGTTTACCAGCCTGTTTCCTTCTTGGTGGGGGCATTGCTGCCTCATCAAGAATTAACCCTTTGAAAAATCGAAGTCTGTCTTCTCCACTTGGTCTTTGAATATAAAAAACCTCTTCATACTGGATTCTGAAGATACATTTCACCTAAAAAGAAAATAATGTCATATGAAAATTGGGCATCCTCTCAAAACTACATGATTAGTGCCCATATTAATACATCAGTCACAAACTTCAAATTGAGCCACAGGAGAATAAGCTCTATCCAACGCTGTACACTGCCTAAAGAAAATGAACATGTGTAATTCTCACTGAATTTTCTGTAATAACTAAACTTGTAGTGTCCCATGACCCTAGCAAAGGCCACATCTGCAGTGAAAAGAAGAGAAAGGACAGGAGAAAAATCAAATAAAATGTTGGGAAAATATAAAAAAAACTACATAAACATCTTGAATTTCAGAAGATGTAAAGTTAAACTTAAGTCTTTAAACTAAATGCACGTTTATTTACACTGGAGGCTATATCCAGACAAATTTCATCAGCTTCAACAGGCTCCTCTGGACTTATACATCTGTAACCAGACGTGTTACTGGAATTCCATCAGTACCTTCAGCAGTAGGTCAGAGAAGAAACCCATGATGGTTTCCTTATAGAAATGTTCTCTCTTCAAAAAATCAAGTGTTGTCCAAAAAAATTTTGTTTTTGCAGCAGAGTAGTATAGAGATTATGAAAATTTGTATTATGGAACTATATTCTTCATTAAAGAAAATTACAGACACTAAATTAAATTAACACTATATTTTCAGCTTGACATATTTTAAATTAAGTTAGAAAAAAGTGCAAAATAGAGTGTTTTTTGTTTTTACATAATCAAAACATTCTGAAGAACATAAGCATCTCTAACAATGCTTTCCTTCAGAGTAAACTTACCTCTTCAGGCAATTCACTGTACATGGACTCAGAGGTAGACAGTAGAAATATAGGGGAAAAAGATGGTATATCTTGCAGCAAAGTTAGAAAAGTAGCTCTCACAGTTTCACTGACAGCTTCCCACCAATCACCAATATGAGGCATGTAAACAATACTCGGTACTGTTCTTCGAGCTTCACGAAAGATCTAGTTAAAAGAAACACTGGTATTTAAACTGAGAAACTGATTTGTATTAACCCTTGTGAGAAATAAAACTCTTGTGGACTGGAAAAATGACAGAAGTTTATGGTATTTGATATAGAAATGCTCCAGTAAAATAAAATTATCTAGTGATAAAGGCTTTCTAAACAAGTGTTAGTGACTGTTAGCTGCATCATCCAATTATTTTAGGTCAATGTGCTAGGGACTACAAAACAACTTCTTGTCACATGTTTTAAAAACTTGTTAAGACTGAACAATCAAGATAAAAATTAAGCTTTTCTGCAATCAATGCAAAATCCTCCACAAAGTTTTTTGAAATTTACAATTAAAATGAAGTAATTAAGTAACAACATCACAGCACACCAATTCATACACAAGCTAATAAAAATGAAAGTCAGGAACCAAATACCAGATTTATCTTACTTGACATTAACTCGACTCCTCAGTCAGGTACCTAAACATTTAATTACTCTCACAAGCCAGCAGAGAGATCGGAATCACCCTCTGGAAGCACCTTTCTTTTAACCATACATTATAGAAGGAGCCTAGGAAAACCTGGCTTTTAAGTTTCATGCCAGCTAACTACCTTTATTTAGAGGCAACTAATCTGGTTCAGAATCACAAAATTTACTCATTAAGATAATCTGAACTGTTACCTGTGCACACGATTCTTCAGGCGTTTTGGCACTGACTGAATAAAGTGCTGGCAGATCTAGCCGGTGTACAGAGAATTTTTCAAGAGTGTGCAATAGCGCTGGAGCAAGRTGCGAAGTCTGACCCGAACCTCTCTCTCCAGATAGCAGTAATCTTGGTCTGTAAGAGGTTGGCTGGTGGTAAGCTGACCTATAACAGAGTAACATTTAATAAATACAGTTAACATGTAAATGTTATCAGTGTAGCGATATACATCAGAATCACTGTTTCATTTTATCAAGCTATTTTTTTTCAGGAAGCAAACAACTTGTAAATAATAGATAATGGTTTCCCACTGGACAGTCTAAAAAGATTTTGATGACTCTAACATAGCTCAGCACTATTCCAGCTCATCTGTGCAAAACTATGCACATAATATTAAATTGATGCAAACTTTGATTATAATCAGTTTATTTAAAACCAATTCTTTGCTAACATGAACAGACAATGGCATTCCAATGAAGATATCCATTTAATTACGCCTAGTTCAGGCCTAACCACAAAAGTAGTTCTTCAGTAGYCTCAGGAATACCAGGTCAACCTATTCATCCCTTAAAAGCGCTACCCAACATTGAACTTAACATTTCAGTACTCTGCTGAATTAAGAAATAGGACCCTGTCCAGTATTAATAAAACTTAATTCTTAAAGGAGTATTTATATTCTATGCCTCTATTTAGTAGACTTCCAGACAGGAGAAGGATGGGGGGGTTATTAATTATATTATTATAAAAACATACTTATATATTAGAATTTTTATATTATATAAATAATATCTATATCTATATATTTTTTTTTTTGCTGTCAAGAAGAAATCCTAAGGATTCCATACAAAGTTTTTTGATTTTTTTTTTTTTTTTGCCCCTTTTGGGGGGGGGGGGTGGTGACGAAGAGAGACCTGTTCGGTTTTCCATTAAAAGTCTTTCTCATTTATAGTAAGTTGATTATAAAGCAATAAAGAATTAAAATTAATTTATATTTTCTCTCATTAAGCTATCTTTATCTCTACATCACTCTGTTCTGGCAGTGAAACAAGACTGGCTGCTTTCATTATTCGTTAAATATTTTGTAATGACTGTGCTGACCTTTGGCTTTTCAATTCTGGTAGTGGAGGTTACAGACAGAAAGCAATGAAAAACGTTCAATAAAATATATTAACTGAGGTTTACATGCTTTACAAAAAGAAACACTCTTCCAGATTATTTCATTTAGACACACAATCACGCAAACATGCATTGTGGTTTGTTTTGTTTTGGGTTCCCCCTTACCCAACAAAAAACTTAAATTTGGGATTACCATGCTTGACCRTGTACCTCTCAGAGGACTTAAACTATTTGAATTTAAATTAACTCGATTATTTTTCAGCTCATATGACTGTAAATGCTGTTCTGGCATCAATCATTCTTCAGCACTGAAAATTTTACACTTTTTCACAAGATGGCTCTACAAAACTTTACTACTACTCAACAGTTGGTCTATCTCCATTTTCTTTATTAAACAGACTCCCAGCAGAATCTACACAAATATTTTAAAGCTATTCTTAATAAAAAAGCAAAGAACTGTTAGTTCATTACTGTTAGTTTATTACTGTAGCCAATTCAATTTATACTGGGAAGACTCATCCAAATTTCACACACACTTTCTAAATTCCCGTTTCCCTGAAACTTTCCATGAAAAACAAGGAAAAAACATGTTAAAATGCTGAATGCATTAAATATATGATGCACTCAAGCAGCTGCATTCACTGAAGCTCAACAGGACTTCAGACCAAGAAAAAGCAAAACAAATCTACACCGACATTGTAACGTTTCCCACAAAGCAAACCTCTACATCTCTCCCTCCAAAATATTCCCAAGTATCTCCCCATTTTTYTCCTTGCAAATCGACACCGAGTTTGTAACAATTGAGAATCACTGTAAAGATCTAACTGAGATTTACTTCTAAGCTCCATCTATCTGCTGCAAACTTCCTGATGCCCAAGACGTGGCCTTTCCTGAGACCATTCACATAGCTAAAACTCTTGGTTGTACACTTGTGTGTTCCCGTCACAGAACACCATTGTCACCACGAAACAAGAGATTATCCTTATTACCTCTGCTGAACGAAGCATTTCCTAGCTTTATCTACTTAAACGCACTTAGAGACACACTCACATTGTAAAATGAAGGTAGGGTTTATGTATAGCAGCTGATGACTGTTTCTTTGGTGATCCTGAGTGACAGCTCGTCTCAAAAATTGATGAAGCATTCTCATCTTCACTATCATCTAATATTAGACTTGGTACATCTGTTTCAAGAGATACATGAATTAGAGTCTTACCACTTCTAAGAACACTTGCAACAAACAAGAGAAGGCATTAGAATTTTCTTCATACGAACTGTAACACATTTTAAAAGTAGGAAAAGTATGACTCAAAACTGTCTAAATATCAGGATGATAAACACTTGCTACTTCAAAAAACAACACAAATCAAGTATTGCAGAAGCCTAAGCATAAATACAATTTACTTTAATACAATTTACATAAATACAATTTACTTTTAAACCATCAAGCAGAACAACAATTTCACTAACATGAAAAGTGTAACATGCTTTATCACAATAAAATTACATCAGTGCTTTAACGTACTATGCAATGTTTCCTTTAGTTTTATTTCACTGCTAGAGTTTTTCAAGGATAAAGTTATAAACTCTGTTAATTTCTCTGACAATACAGAATTTTGTATTTCTTTAAGTGCCCAAGTTTTCACAGGTACACTACTTCCAAAATTATGCTCAGCATGAACTGGGCAATGCACGTTTACAAGAGAGAATTGCTTTCTATATTCTATATATTCTTTCTGCCAAAGAATATCAGACTCCCTTTAATCACTATCAGTTCAATTAACTTTGTGCTCATATCCTGCACCTTAAACTATTTTAATCCCTTTGCTAATGTATTAGCATAATGAACTGAAGTACTTTCTATATAGGCATTTAGAAACAAAAAGCTGAAAGACTGATTACATTCAAAAGACAGTCAACAGGAGCAAAGAACCACAAAGAAATACAAATATGGCCTTTAATAACACCACCACCACCCCAGCTGACAGAAGACCCACACAGCTGAAAATTACATTCACTGAAAATTACATTACTAAACATCGCCATTTGGCAGCCAGAAAAAAGATCCAGGTCAGACTTGGTCACCACTGAGCTCTCTTGGGAGAGCTGAAGCAAAACACCTGATAAAATTAAGAGGGCCAAAAAAATAAGGTGCATAGGGCAGGAACCTCCCAGGGGATTATAATACCACTTTTGGCATCCATTTCCTCCAAACGGGTACATCGAAAGTAGCTCCCAGAGCTACAATGAAATTGAGAGTAAGCTGCTGTGATTACAAAAAGGAAATTAAACTGCTCCAAGATCTTTACCCCCCGATATTTACCCCCAGAAGAGGAATTTAGTCGATGTTGCCCTAAACGAGCCATGCTCGTCTCCTTACAGAAATCAGCCAGCACGGACAGGAGCACAACGGTCCCAGCCACCGAGCTGTGCAGTGGGCTGGCAGGAGCCGTGCTGAGGCCAGGTCTCCTGCGGAACGAGATGTTGGGCAATGGATGGGCAGTTTCTGGAGCAGCTCAGCAGCATCCCTGCAGCACGCTGGCTGAAATCCTGACAGCGGGGCAGGCGCCAGCGGCTGAGCGAAACGGACCACTGCGAAATGGGAGTGTGAACTATAGAGCGACACCAGTGTGACTCTCCAGCATGTGACGCAGGGCAGGCTGGTGAGGAACACTGCTCCACTGAGATGTGCTGAGGACACGCCCTACCTCTTGGCAAAGGGTGGCCAGACACCTAGCAATCGCTCCTCAGAGAGAGGAGATAACGCAAAGAGGCCTGCAGATCCCAACAGCAGCCGAAAGCCAGGCCGCAGCAGGAAATATCAGGTCAGAAGCTGCTGGACATMTAACTGGGCAAGGATAGAGGCCTTCAAAGCAACTAGGCACATCCCTTCTACCTCTTGGCTCACTGTAGTGCCCAAATAGGCAGAATTTTTGCTATACCAAATGTAGCCCATAGGGTATGTCCTATGCCCATGCACTGGGCATAGCTTTTACTTCCTAAAATATAGGATTCTTAATAAAATAGCAGCCCATCTTTTAATGCCAAACATCAAGCCTCTGTGGCATCCTTTGCTTGTGGGTCTGAGTCACTGAATTCCAGGAAACAAATCATCAGTGAACTGCAAAGTCAAGGAGGAAACAAGATTTTCAAATTGTAATTACACTGGTAAGCACGTGTCATGTACCTGTCTTCGAAATCAAGAAATAAACCGAAGCATTAAGGGTTTTTTTTATTATCTACAGTTGACTGGAATGTAATCTACATTCACATTTAAAATCATTATGCATGAAAACAAATTTTGTTGTTTTAACATAGATTAAACTTAATATTCAATGTTTTGTTTGGTTTAAGTAGATAAGAAGAGGACAAATTAAGGTATAAAAGAAACTTCAGAAGATACCTTGGCTCTTCTATATTCAAAAATCAAGTATCTGCAAACAAACTTCAATCTATTTATTACAAATGCATAACATTACATTACAGAAGCAGAGTTCTCTCTTAAATATTTTAACTCAGTGGAAGTTGCCAAACTCACTTTGGTAGCAATAATGAGCAGGAATAAACAGGAAAGAAAAAAAAAAAAAATACAATCCATGAAAATATTCTGAACCAGAACTTTAAAACAGATACAGGGACATTTCAATTCAACTCACTACAGTAATGACAGCCTTCAAAACTGGGCATTACCAACAGGTTAAAAGTATACACGGAGACTTCACCATCTTAATTTATGGTTCCAAGGCAGCCTAACATGATCTAACCACTAGCTGCTGCAAACCAGCTTACCAGCTCACCTCCCCCTACCCACCACCACGTATTCCCAGGCCCTTTCTCGTGCCAACTCCAACGCTCATTGAAACCTCCAGCTATCCCATAGTCAGCAGAAAACTAATCCAACAAAAAATGCTTCGTTTTTGGATGAGTTTGCCTGCTAAAATGGTTTAACAAAGGGCCTGACATGTACTAAAGTAAGTGTGAGGGATAGAGCAAAAATGCACAGCTGGGCTGGTGGAGGTGCAGCAGCCAGCAGGAGGATCAGCATAAGCTGCCTGGCCTGCAGTTCGAAAGCATGCTCTGGAAGAGGAGAGAAAATAAAGTCATAGCTGTCACAGATTGGCTTTATGACTCTGAGCTATTCCCAAGTTCACACGCAACCACAAGTACTATTTATAAAGTGTGGGGGGTGGGTGGCTTCGCTCCCAAATAAAAACACCAAAAATAGCTTGCCAAAATAAGTAGGTATCAAAAACCAAGATATCTTTTTCAATACTTAACTTCCAAGAAATGACTAGAATAACTATTAAAGCACATCTCAGAACAGCTAGGCAAAAAAGCAGAACCTATTGACTCCCTGCCAGTCAAAACAGCCACACTTCCCCTGATCGCCTGCTTCCTCGATGCACTTGCGGTGCTCCCATTGCGGCAGGGTCCTGGCACACGTCTGACCCCTTACTGAGTTGATTTTGCTCGCTAGTTTGGCAGAAAGCTAAGCTGATGAAACAGCAAGTAGTTCTCAACGTGCTAACGCAGCAGAATCAATTTCCAGGATCAGAAGTGCAGCAGGCCAGTAGAAGGGGAGGAAGCACCAGGACGTGCTCTCCCACCAGTAGATGACCATTGCAGAGGCTCAGGCGCCCTGTCTAACCAGACTGTCACCTGCYGAGGTGCTGGCTCCCCACCATGCTTCTCTGCAGCCCAGTCCTGCTTCTGCACCCTCAACACACAGAGGACAGGGGGACAGCTAATGGTCACTTAGGACAGGTCAGGTCCTAACACACTGAGCAAGTATCTCACCATTTTCTTATGTTCCACCAACTGATTATGCCCCATTATTTCTCATATTTCAATTGTAAATTCCTTGGGGGGGGGTCTTCCTTTTTTTTCAGATGGCAGCCATATGTAGACCAAGATCCCATGGGTAAGTCAGTTTATTAAATTCTACAGCAACACGAAATCAGCCAAAATAATTAAGTAACATCCAAGGAAATTGTATTTATGCTCTAACATAACACTAAAACAAATACACGAGTTTTTAGGCTAGCAATAGAAGAAAGCTAAGTGAAATTTTTCCAGTTTTAAACAGGATTTGCAAAACAAAACCCCCCAAAGCCACGTACCTTCATTTTTGTCACCCTGGCTAAACTCAGCATGGGGAAACACCTTGTGTAAGACCTCAAGAAGGTCAGCGAAGGTACGTTCCAACAACGGTCTGATCACAGGAGATAACGCATGTCCTGAAGATGTCACAGCACGTTGGGAAGCAGGCACAATGTTCTGCATTGCATGATAAAAATCTTGTGCGCTGAGAACTACTGAAGAAACATCAAGCTGTAGTTTCTGACTGCTCACATAAATCTGGGGATAGCGTCGTCTCAGGGCAATCAAGGCAGCCTCAGTGCAAAGTGCTTTTATGTCAGCTCCACAGTACCCTAGAGCACAAAACAAAACAAACAAACAAAAAAAGTATCTTCCATGAAATAGCACTGGTGCGCTGCACATGTTTCAAACACGCCTAAAGCTAAAAACAGTCAGTAATACTTCGTTATCAAGGCCCACAGAGCATCTGTGAAAAGGTACAGGTCTAGTGCAAATCATAATTATACAGTGACAATGCTATGTATCAAGAAATTTTCTATAGTTGTATTAAAATAAGGCAAGAAATGAATCCCTCATGAAAGTTAATGATCTACGTTTTCACTGTGAAGTATGCTCTCTCTTTTCCCCCACACAGTTTAAGATCTGTCTCCTCTCTGCCTTTTTCCTTAATATTCTCTAAAGTATGGGAGCTTTTTGTAACACACTAGCCCCCCTCCTCTTCTATTTAACATCTTCACACAAATATATTTTTAAAAAGCAAAGTAATTGTTACACTGGATGAGCCTCACTGACTTTACGTTTTTACAAACTGATAAAACGAGCAATATAAAAAAAAAATGTTTAATAAGAAGAATAAGAGATAAGAGGAATAAGATAAGAGGAAAACTCCTGTTAAGAAAAAGCGTATCACCATATAAAAGTTCGTGGCTTTGCAAAGAAGTGTTTGTAGAAGCTCTTCACCAATTATTAGTTAAATTGTTCTTGATCAATTTTTTTAATCAGATTTTTTTTTTTTTTTTTTGGTCTTCCACTGTTGGCACTTTTTCTTCTCTATTTTTATATTGGTCTTTTGGCAGCCCTGAGCCCCATGACTGAAGCCTGCTTTGTTTCTCTCTTTCTCTCCTCTGCTGTTCTTTCAGTGCTGCTGGCACACACATTTTTACAAGATCCATACCRAAACAAGAAACAAAGATGACTGCATACAAAGTATTGAAAAATAAAACAGGAAGCAATTAAATAAAGGAGACTGACAATTTTCCAGCCTCCTCTTTCAGTTATGTCAGTTATGAGGATAATAATAAGAGATATCAATTTTTCAGCTATAAAAAAGATTTTTAAATTGGCCTAGAGACTTAAAATTCCACCTGAGTTTCTCATACACATTTGAGCATAATTCAAAAAACACAGCCAGAAGATCATAAATACTAGACAATTTCTAAACTAAGCTTTCCATTTTTATAAAAAGGTTAGTAGCTATAATTGYGTAAACCTGATGTGTACACACTGTGATTGCTATTTAAAAAGAATCTAAAAATTCACATTCACAAGTTACCTTAACATGAAATAAACACATGCAACAGTCTTGAAATAGGTTCAAATATGTCCATCTTTATTAGTCACTAGACAGCTAATTACTTTCAGCTCTAAGGTTATAATTTTTTTTTTAATTAACCCCATAACATGAAATCAAAACCATGCAGGCACACTCCATCAACCATGTGTGAGTACACAACCCGTTACAGGCAGTACCTACAGCTGTAGCAAAGAAATTAGAAACCATGTTTTATTTTAAATTCTGCTTTGTTTTTTCCATCAGGCATTACTTTCCCATTTAAATTGATCCACTTTTCACATAACAAGCATACTGGATAAAACAAATAAGYTTGGAGACTAAATCAAAGTTGTTATATCAAAGGTCTGTTGGAGTTACATAGTGCCCCAAAAGCCTGTCACCATAAAAACTAGTTTAGCATTTTTGTCACAAAAGATCCAGCAGCTCAGGAGCTATGTCCTTTCCAATCTTTCCTATTAATAAATCCTGTAACACCACCTTCTAACAGTCTTTTTAATCACAGCTTGTCCATCTCCATGGAATTGCAAAATTAGGAAATAATAGCCTGTAGCCTATTTTCGAAATTAAATTCTCAGGTGRTCAGATACACAATTAGTCTCCAGTTCTACTTCCCATTTCTCAGGAGCAATTACATTTGAAGAGTAATAATTGGTGTCTCTTTCAGAGGGACTCTCCTGTGCATACAGTACATTCATTTCAGTGACAGGAAAACTGCGAGAATCTTGTATCTTGTGAAATATTAGAGACTTTTGTTTCTAAAATATAAATGCACACTAATTAAGAGGAGGAAGAACATGAGTAAAGCATTGTCAAAGCAATATAAAATGTATCATGCCAACAGCCAAGGATCCGAAATTATTTTTGCCCAAACTGACACTATCATATAAAACTAAGTTGCATTTGCTTCCATTTTTGAAGCATCTCGGAAAGGACATTCGATTTGGTAGACAAAAGGTACTGGCGCACCTTAACTTGGGCAGAACTAGATGCTCTTCCCAAGCAGCACACGTTGCTCTACCCATCACCACCACAGGGCCAATATCTGTGACGGATAACTTCCAGTAAGCAAGCCAGCTCTCATGCAGCCCGCTAAAGAATACACAGTGATCACTGAAATTTTAAGCCATATTCTTATATTCCGACTGTGGAGAAACTACATCCTCTCTAAACTCTTCTGCCTAATATCCATCCTAAAAATCTACAACAAGCTGCTAGTGAGACAGGTCAAACRTTAAGTCTAACAGTGTTGACCACTTCTTCCAGTTTCTGCAGTGCAGCTCCCCAGATGGACAGCACGGAAAGCAAGTTAGCAAACAACTCAGTGTGATGACAGAAATGAAAACTAACTTCCACGTCTTTCACACATTTGTGAAAAAACCACGAACACTAATGCCAAAACTTCCCCCTCTATTATTATTGGGATGGGAAAGAAAAACCTAACATGGTATCATTGTGTCACAAAATGCTCCTCTAACAATGAGCACAGAATGGAATATTTTTAACAAGCATCTTGAGCCTGAYGGCTTGCTTCTTTACAATTCCCTTTAATGTTATTTAAATAACCCTCAATACATTGTGAAAAGATTCATCTGCAAGATGACAGATGGAGGAGTTYACACTTTTTCTGTTGCTAATATGTTTTGTTTCCTACAAGACTGAGTTAATAGATATTAGTCTCTCCACCTAGAGAAAGTTAACATTCATAACAAAGAAATAAGCACGAGAGATAAGCAAAGACTATAAAGTTCAGGATAGCTGGGGCCCATTCTCCACTTACATGGAGAAAAAACGTAGTAATTACTTGTGCTTATTAAAGGTACTAATAAGACATTGGTGTGCGGTCTTCTGAGTAATTCCATGTTCTCCCCGAGCTGCTTCACTTTGTCTCCCAGTCATTGCAGTTATAGGGCTATTCAGTGAAGTGGGTTCTTTAATTCTCACATACCCACACACAGAAGTTTCATAAAAAGTATGCAATCCATAACACCTGGGGCAAAAATCACCCTCAGGAAACAACCTACTTTTTGCAAGTCCCGGGGCTTTTTCCTTATAATTTCCTTAAAACTGGGCCCATTGACCTTAAGTTCTGAGTTGCACATACACCTGCTTCCTAAAGTCATTTATTTTGGTAGGTGTTTCAGCTTTTTCTTCATTAGGATCCATATGCTTGTAAGCGTTGCCAACTTTGCTGAACTGGAGAGAGGTATAAACCATGCTGTACCAAAAGCCTGCAAGTCTAGGTGGCCTTTATTATTATTATTTTTTTAATTAATGAAAACCTGCACACAAGAGCAAAACAGCAGGCTAGCAGCTACTGTATCAATGTGACAAGTGGGCCAATGAGTCTTATTTGCATGGCCACACAGAATTTGGAAAGCCTGTGTGAACACTTAGTTGCTGAAGATTTCACTTACAAAAACAATGAAGCAATTTCAAGATGAAGAAGATAGGCTAGCCTTACTTCAA
This sequence comes from Apteryx rowi, assembly GCF_003343035.1. Lineage (NCBI taxonomy): Eukaryota > Metazoa > Chordata > Aves > Apterygiformes > Apterygidae > Apteryx > Apteryx rowi. The sequence continues at coordinate 921,632 of NW_020449074.1, read as the reverse complement.
CAGTTTTAAAGAGTCCTTGTAATAGCCAAAAGGTTTTAATCTTGGATGTACTGAAACATTTAAATTCCAAGATACATAATGGAGAAAATCAAGTGCATAGTAGTTGGACAACAGGAAAGCCAAGGAAAACAGAAAAGGGCATTTCTTTTCATTRGCTGATTTTTCCACAGAACTAAAGGGCTTTATTCAGCACACAGACTGTCTTCCAATAAGGTCTACAAATGGCTTTCCCTATGGTCTGAAATTATAAAATACATAATTGTGTTCAAGGCGAGAATGTGGTGAACTTTCAAGAAATAACTGTGTTTTTATCCCAACTACTCCCCTTTCTCCCACTAAGCAGCATCAGGTCTTTGCACAAATCAAGCAGAATTTACATGAAATGGGTTTGGCACATGCTGTCTTATACCCGGCAAAGCTTAAATTGGAGTTTGCTGGATAGTTATGTTTTCTCCTCACCAGAAGATGTTGAGGTCTTTGTGCATCAAAAGCGGAGCGATACTGCTTCGATGATAGATGTCCCTGTGGATGAAGAGGATAATTCGGATGTACTGTAGCTGACTGAATGGACTGATGTTCAATTTAAAGTTCTTATTCTTTGATGATGGATTCCAATGTACAGATATTTGAGACTGTCCCTTTTCTGAGAACTTCAGTGCTTGTCCAAGCAGATGGTTGACAGAGAACGTATCTTTGTATGACAAATTGTTGAGAGGAGATTGTGATGGGTGTTTTAAGGTCATTTCCTCTGTTAAATTCACTATAAAAATATTTGGTTTTATTTCTGATTAGCTTTTCAGTAGCAGGTTTATCTTGAACCACCATCCTCCATTCAGTACAGCAGGTCTTTGAGCGCTCCAAAGGTATATTTAAGGTACTCATGGTGTGGTGCTATTATTTTTCCCCCCTGCCTATGTCTACATTCTGTATTTGTCATGTGCTAGCAATTTGGGGGGGAAAAAAAATTGCCTTTAGAAAGGTTGGTTAGTTTGTGAGACTTCTGTGAGAGGACAACATGCCAGTTTCAGTAAAAACAGAAGAAAAGAGTACTGATTTTTTTTTTCCTCCACAAGTAGACAAAGAAACACGTCTCCCTATCTCATCTGCAGTGCACTAATTTAAAGGGAAGTCTACCCAAAGATTCCAATTCGCACTTCATTTTGCTTCTCTGTGGGTATGCATCCTCTAAAAGGACAGCGGATGCTACAGAAAGGAAACATGACTGTATTTTACCTTCAAACAACTACTAGCTATTAATTTTTTATTTTAGTAAGGCAGAAGCATATTTTGTTGTTACAAGAAGAATGTTGTTTAAAGTACAGAAGTTTAAAAATGGTAAAATATTCTGAAAACATTTAACATACTTTCAAAGTTGTAAACAAAAGAAAGAGAAAGCATCTATAGTAAAATTACCAGTATCATAATACTCACCAACACATTTTTCAGCCAGTTCTCCTAAGAAAGGATCTGACAATTTGGGGTTCCAATCCCTGGTATGAATTTGTAAAATGTGCTTTCGTGCCTGATTAGAAAAAAAGTAATTCAAAATTAGCAAGCCAAATTCATGTCAAGATATTTTAGACAGAAATATTTATTCATATCAATATCAAGGTATTTTACACATTTGTTGACATGTTGCTGAAATACATAAGAGAACTTAGCCCTCAAAATCCCACAAGAGCAAAGTTTTTTTGCTTTTTTTAAATTTCATATATAATTAGTAATTTTTCAGTATGCCAGTTGCATGTTTTAACTGCCGGATAATCAACACCATTATAACATATGAACTGATCACAACTTATGTTCTAGCAGGAATTACCATAATTTTATAATTGAATTTTTAATTGCTGTACATGTGATTAACAGCTTCTACTGTCATATGCCTCACCAATTAATTACTGACTAGCTTAGTATGTACACAAATTCCAGAAGTATTTCATTAAAATATTCTACTAGAATCCAAATACTATCAATCTGCACACCACATTTAATTTCATGTAGAAATTCATGTAACTTTGTAGCCGAGTTTATAAAAAACTACAAGGAACTGAAATATTCATATTGCCAATATAACAATTTCTAGTTTTATATGTAAATTTTCTATGCTTAGCATTACATGGTAACACAGGCATCTTCTGCTAACGTAAGTTCCAAAACTGCAAYGTTTAGGGCTCATTATACAAATCCATACAAAGACACAGTTTTTAGCTATGCAATTTAGTTTAACGCAGTTCACCTRTGTTTTTAGTTTTTACAATGTTCTGAAGATTTAAAGTTTGTTAAATTTATGCATATTAGCAACATGTTTTTACTAAAAATGTCTTTGCAAAATGAAACATCCTTAGATGCAAGTATATAAATTGTTCTTTCATAAGATTGGCTGTGACGCCTTCAAATGTTTAATATACTAGAAAGGTTTATTAATAAATCTCCTTTGTAAGTTTTACCTTTTGATCAGGCAGGTTGAAAAGAAATTCCCTGTCAAAACGACCAGGTCTCCTGAGTGCAGGATCTATAGAATCCAGTCTGTTTGTAGCACCAATTACAACTATTTCACCTCTATTATCCAGTCCATCCATGAGCGCAAGGAGAGTAGACACTATAGAACTAAGAGGAAGTTTTCAAAAAATAATTTATAGGGAACACTACAAGAATTTTTACTCTTCCAACYGCAACACTCATAATTTAATAAAACGCTAATTAAAAAAAAAGCAACATAATTGTTTCAAGTCTAAAAGCAAGATTGAGCCTTTTGCTATCATCTATATTATACATAGTATTATGACTTCAGGAAGTACTACATCAAACTCAAACTTTCTCCTTTAAAAAGTTTTCAGGAACGTGAGCTCAGGAAGACATTTACTGTGGCTCTGAAAGTCCACTTCCATTAGCCAGTGACCACGTCATGCTGTTTAGGGCAACCATAGCACTAGCAGGAGGAAGGCAGCATCAAGACACAGCCGCATCCTTTCCACAGCCTCGTCTGCTCTCCCCAGAAATCCCCTTCTGCCCCCTCAGCTGAGCARCGGGAGATGGACATACAAATGCTACTGTCCATAAACAGGAAGACTGTACAAGTGTGTTGCCATAAAACATGCAGCAAAATTGATATTGAAGGCACCAAGAAAAAATTTCATTTAACAGTAAGCTGCTGTAAGAAACAGGCAAAAAATTAATATGATATTAACTCAAGATAAATTTCCATATCCCTCCACTCAGAATCAAAAGCCTAGAAACGTGCAGTTCATTCGCAGGACATTGCAATTTATCACTCTGAAATAACATTTTTTTCAACTGCTTATTCTATTGGGCTGGCAAGAGATAGTCTGTTTACAGCACAAAGCCAGCAAGGAAAGAGATGGCTTTGGAAATCTGTGGGTCAAGGTGGCTTTCCAAGCCTGCGTTTTAGGGTGATCTCCACTACAATTCCATTCCCAGGATATTATGTTCTGCCTAAAGAGCTGAAAAGGCAACTTTCCACATCGAAAATCCTCAACAATCAGGCCTTTCTAGTGTAACTGGGCTTAGGCAAAAAGTAAAGATCTTTCTTAGTAACTCAATGAGAAATGCCACTCTGAGTTGCCATAATAATGTATCTTTAATAGCATATTAGAAGTATTACCTGTGAATTTGATCTTGTCTACTAGAACGAACAGGGGCCAAGCCATCTATTTCATCAAAAAAGATTATAGAGGGTCTCATCAAGTATGCCTGGCACGCAGAAAAATTGAATTAACGGTTAATTCATAACTTCTCCATCAACATTGAAAATAACTTGTTTTTATTATAAAATATTAACATGCTAAACTGTAACACTTATATTGAAACACCTTTGTTTAAAGGGGAAAAGTCTGAAAAGAAATCTGAACTTTCAGCTGCGGTACTGTTTCAGACAAAGCTAGAGAGACTGTATTCTCCTCTGAATAAGCAAGATGGCACCAGTGTATCAGTTTTACAGTGTGTTTGAGAGATTTAAGACAGCAAAACATACACAAACTGAGACACCTTAAACTGAATTACAGAAAACAGTATCTTATCTGCTCATAATCCGTTTGTTTAGACATCCATGTCTGAAAACTGCTTGTTTGAGCAACTGTTTTTCACTGCTTTACACAACTCTCTCTTCTGCCCATCATTTTCAAAGCCAAATATGGATACTAAAATATATACACAGCAGATGCAAACCTGCATCCTCCTTTATGGAGTGTTTATCTTGAACATGCCAGCCAAATTCAAACTCACTGACGTAAGTTTTGGGTGGTGTTTTTTTTTTCCCCCTCAATTCTTAACTAAACAATTCCGACTGTTCGTTTCATCAGGGGACAAGCCCGGAGRTTTTTCCCCTCTCAGTTTTCAATACAAAAAACCTGCCATCAGCATTCAGCTATTACATAAACATAAAATTTTGACAAATCCTGCCCTTCTGTGGAAACGTACAGATATTTAATTACTAGGAATTTTGCCTGCCTAGAACACATTGCAGCAACAACAAAATAATACACAGGTCGATTAATGAAAAGTGTCTCTTTTCTTCTAACCTGATCAAAAAGGAGTCGAAGTTGACGTTCGGATTCACCGACCCACTTACTGAGGCAGTCTGCTCCTTTCCTCATAAAGAAAGCCACCTTTTTGTCTCCTTGACTGCATTCATTAGCTAGAGCTCTAGCTACCAAGGTTTTACCTGTTCCAGGAGGACCATAGAATAAACAGCCCCTGAAGATAAATGGATCAACACAGTCACAAACTTATTTTATGTCTCCTGAAAAACTCCAAGTCAAATTTTAGAATGAAGACAGGGAGCCTGGAGAAGAAAGACTTAAGTTCTGCTAGTATTATTTACTGTATTCAACTTCATTAAAATGTATGTTTTCAAATCACTAAATCTTTGCTTTGTAGAGTACATTAATCAAAGGCATATTAATTTTTTAAAGGATTGTTTTATCCTAATTTAATACCTCCTTAAATATTGAATATTAGGCAATACTTGAGTTAGTTCTTTCTTACTTCTTTGGAGAGATGTATTTCCTTTAAATGACCAAGACTTCTAAACAAATTTTCAATTTACTTAAATTATGTGAACCAATTTAAACCACACCCCAAAATGTCTGATTAACAGCAACCGAAACCAGAATATAAAAATCACTGAGATTACTTCTATAAAAGAAATAACAGCATTCAGTTTGATTTAGTCAAACACCTGATAACATAAAGGGGAAAAAAAGGTACTAATGTTGCCTTAATTAAGAACTTGATAATTCTTTCGACTAACTCACAAAGAAATTTATCTTCCTACCACAATAAAAATAAACTAGATTTTGTAACACTTTATCTTGCTTATTAAATTCTGATAGATAAGTTGGATAGCACACACCTAAGTCTGCTTAAACTACAAACACTTCAGGGAAAGAATTAATCTCCTATATGTTTTCAAGTGAAGTATTCTTCAGAGTTCAATGAAATAAAAACATAGCAACAAGCAAATTCACCTACCTTGGTGGCTGAATTTTGAATTTTTCAAATATTTCTGGATAGAGAAGAGGAAACACTACCATTTCCTTAAGTGCAAGTATATGATGGCTCAATCCCCCTATACTATCAAAACGCACCTTTAAGAAAAAAAAAAAGCATATACAGTACCAGCTTTTCACAAAAGAGACTTACTTTTTAAATAATATATTTAAAAACAAATTACAAATAACATTGTATTCATCAAAAATATTAAAATATGTATCCACTAAATCTTGAAAGTGTAAAAAACATTGAGAAAGTCAACTCAGTTACTCATATGAGGTTTATCCGGTTCATATATTAACCGCATCAGTGATGCCCGTAAACCTACAGGGATCCAGCCTAGGTCCAAGAGCATTTTTAAGCTCAGGCACAGCATAACAAACATAGCTGAAGTACTTCTAGATAACAGCTCAGCTCTACAAGTAATTCAGCAGCTTCTTCACATCACAGAGCCTAAAATAACATGCACCACTGTCTCCAAACAGGCTGTTTGCTGAGCCAAGCTGGGTGTCCTCGACAACCTTCCCTTTCTCAGACTGGTGAGAGCGTGCACCAATGCGGAGGTCCTGCATAAAGGCTGCACGGGACCCACAACACAGCTAGCACTGAGCTAAGAAGCCCTGGTGGTCACTACTAGCATTTCCGTGATGTTTCCACTGCTCAGAATATCACAACTTCTACTATTACAGGTAATGGAACAGACTAACTACAGAAATATAGTTGTGATTTTGACATTTTGGCTTATTTATATGTATGCAGCCTGGTGGTTACCCACAGGCCACAAGCAAGTGCTCTGTGGCTCAACGTAATAAATGGACAACAGCTTTGGAACAAACCAAAAAGATTCATGAGTTTATTATGGATTTACTTCAACTCTAATGAAGGGCTGTGGTAAATTCTGCTTATCCATAATTGGGGAAAGAAAAAAGAAGTCTTAACAGAACCTACCGATTTGTCAACAATCATAGGGTCAACATCTGCCAAACTTGCCCCAACTTTTACACGTTCTCGCAGGATTCCACTAGCTAAGTCTTCTGCTCTAAAATTTAAAGGCAAGCACCTGTTCAAAGAAAAAGAAATATATTGTTCTATTTCGATTGTTTTGATTTTAAAAAAAGAAATCAACAACTGCTGGAATGGTCAGAGCCAAAATGGCTTCTTAAATGGCTTCTTCCAATAAATTAAAATGGTTATCATCTTAACCAATTTTCACAGAATCACAGAATCACAGAATCACTGAGGTTGGAAGGGACCTCTGGAGATCATCTAGTCCAACCCCCCTGCTCAAGCAGGGTCACCTAGAGCACATTGCACAGGATTGCATCCAGGCGC
>NW_020449074.1:887064-913931 GCF_003343035.1 Apteryx rowi | reverse complement strand
CAACTAGACTCTGTGCCACTGATCACAACTCTCTGAGCTCTGCCATTCAGCCAGTTCTCAATCCACCTCACTGTCCACTCATCTAACCCACACTTCCTGAGCTTGTCTATGAGGATGCTATGGGAGACAGTGTCAAAAGCCTTGCTGAAGTCTAGGTAGACAACATCCACTGCTCTCCCCTCATCTACCCAGCCAGTCATTCCATCATAGAAGGCTATCAGATTGATTTTCATCCTACTGCTTTCATTTAATCATTCAATTTCAAATCTATCAATCAACAAAAAAAGGGAAGAATAAAATTCAGTCTGAGTTAAAAGAATGAAAAAAAATTCATATTTTTCTATGGATCATTTTGAACTGAGAGTAGCTACAAAGCTGACCTTCTTGAATTGACAAGGTAATCAAAACTAACCTTTTTTTTTTTTTGATAATTATTCATCTATACCTGGAAGCTCCTTATATTCAAAGATAGTTCTATGCTGGCAAACAGAGATTTCAGTCTGGAGAGCTAAACAGGTTACACTATTTTGATCAAGCACAGAAGAAACAATATGGACTAAAAGAACAAGAGCTTTTCCACTGGCAGTGATGAACTGCATAAATTCAGCAGGGCAAGAAAAGGATTAATAGAATGCATCAATACAAGTAAAACAGATTTTTAAAAATATAGCTCATTAGAGTCCATCTGCAAGATGAGTCTTGATCTGCAAGAAATATTTTTAACTCACATGCACCTGTTTCAGCTTCTTAGGGCATATAAAGAAGCCGTAAGTCTTTATAGACATACTAMATCAGATGAAACACAGAGAAAGGGAGGAAGATAGATACCAGTAAGATACAGGTTGAACCTGCAGTATTCTTTTGGTAGTTGTCCATGGCTTTGGTACACTTCACAGAGGAAAAAGGAACAGCGTGGCAGACAAAGAGACGGAAAAAAGCAGCAGTGAAAACACTTCTTTTTTTCCTGTTCAGTTCTCATACTAATATATCTATAGTAGTAAGTTGATTTACTGACATACGTTACAGACCTTCCGCTTATAGATGACGAGTGAATAAGTGCAAGGTAAAACACTCCCTGCTGTGTGTATGTGTGCGCRCACACACATACACACACAGAATGCACATACTACACAACAGGAAGAAATAAGAGATAAGAAGAGGAGCTAGCCCTTGGGAGTACAACTAAAGTAACTGGGACCAAGTAACAGCGTGACTCTCATTTTTACACCAGCAACTAAAATCCATTTTTAACTGACATAAGCTGTTGTGTCTTATAATAAATCTGTATTTGATTCAGCTGAGTTATCTTTTGATTTTTATCTTTATTGTTAATTATCTACTCACAAGACTCCAAAATCCTTGTTAATACCTAACTAGCAACCCTCCTGCACTGTGTCTGCAGGTAGTCACAGACAGAATCAAAAAGTCTGCAGTTCTGCTTAATCTCTGATGAATAATAAAATAAAAWAAATAAATAAATAAAAATCAAACCCTCCTAAAGACAAAAGATATTTTTGTACCTATTTCTTGCTCTGGCCATGCTTTTAGATTTTCTTCTTTCAAAACGTTCTTCATCTGAAGAGGTTGTATCACTGCTGTGAATGGCATGCTTCTTTCTCCTATTTAAGTAGCAAAATAAACATAAAACTCAAGAGTGCTTTTCACAGTGGAACAGCATATTTTGACTTTTTATAAAAGGCAAACTAAAAGGGCAAGTATAGTACTGCTCAGGTTTAAGTCATGCATGTACTTTTTGTTTTATTAATAAGTATCAGAATAGTCTGTGGGGGAAGCTTCTATATTCTTATGTTGTTCCAGAAATGTCTGATTTCAACGTAAATGTTACTGAAACTGTAGATCCCTGTAAGACATGGTCTAGCCCATGTTACCTCAGCAAGTGAGTTCAAGTATTCAACTGTTAAGCTATTAAAAGTTTATCAGACAGCAACTTTCCTAATAAAGTTTCGAACTACATTAGTTGCCTCTAACATAACAGAAATATCAAGAACAGGTCACCTTCTTCAGTTTGATACTTCCCTTTAAATATTCTTTTTTTTTTTTTTTAATTTCATAATTCCTAAAGCATATGGTGTCTCTTTCATAAAGGTGTGCAGTTTGATTTCAGTCTGAAAGAAGTTTGCATCATCTTCATGAAATACACGAATTTTTACTAGTATCCAGCTTCTGTTATTTTGCTGTAAACACAGTGAGTTGCACCATTTATATGAACGTGTTAATGCACTGACTAGCTGTTTTTTCCAAAGGAAAACAAGGCCAACCAACTTTACTGTCTGATTACCAAAAATATATATATATTTTTTAAAAAAATCAGAAAGAACAACATGCAATTACTACGAAATTTTATGAGTGTTAAATACCCTGATAAGACAGGATAAAATGAGAGTGGAGCAATAAGCATGCTAAAACTGAAAAAATAAACAGTTTGGAGGTGATTATCCCTTATATAAAAGTTCAGAGGCTATGCAACAAAATGTCAATAAGAAATTCAAGCAATAAAATAACTGTAAAGCGCTCTTCAAAATTATATGTTGTTAAACATTAAAAAGATGCTAATAGAATCACAAGATTCTAATAATATTTTATTTCATATTCCCTCTTCCATCAAATTGGGCAACAAGAGCTTCAGCTAAGACTGTAGCATGCTTTTACACAGTCCCGTCTACAGTATGTAATAGGATCACAGCATTGTGTCAGAGCAAGAGGGTATTTCTAAAGAAAGGATTCCATTCATTGCAATGTTTATATTTTTGAGCAAGTCTATTGCTACAAAAATGTGTTAACTTCTGATCTTATGTTAAATAAAGTCTTTCAATAGTTTTCCAAGCCTACTTGACCAGATTTCTTTGACACAGAAGAGTCAAAAATCACATTTGGTTAATATGTTATTAATTAATATTGTTAATTAATTAATGTTAAATTTGATGTTAAATGTTTAGAATGTTAATATTTATTAATATGGTTAATATTACTTGAATGCAATTTGAACTGGAAGAAAACTAACAAATCTCGTTTCTACAGAATGTTCAATCTACAAAAATAAGTTGCAGTAATATTTTTTAAGTGCTGCTTTGAATGTGAACACCTCATGTAAGTCCTTACAGAAAAAGCTAGTGTGCAAAACAACTCTTCTCCAGTACTTGTAGCACACCTGTCTCCAGTCTTTGTTGAGGAGATCGCTTATCACAAAGCTTCTACTGGTGTTATGAAGTGCTATGAGATTTATTTTGTATGCTGATCAGGTTCTGAACCTAAGACACAAATCAAGACCCATACACATGTGTGAATGAACTGTACAACTCATTCACAAAGCTTTTAAAATAAAAACCTAACAGAAATGTGCTGAGGGAAAGCAAACAGCTCCTACCTACAAAAAGGTTGGCAGTTACCTGATATGGCTTCTTCTTGCAGGAGATCTGTGAATATCAAACAGTGTATTCTCCCTCTTTTTTTGATGAGCTGGCACTGAAGAAGAGAAGTTACAGGCTTGTAGCATCAATTACTACGGAATAAAACTAGTCCAAATGCAGCTGCAAATGCACTAGATCATTGTCTTATCAATAATTTTTAATCACTAGTTTCTTCAAAAGCTCAAATTAAGAAAATACTCTAAGAGGAGAGAAGAAAAGAAAAAAAATCCCTTATGAAATCCGCTCTCTCCAAACTTACCTTGCTACAGTCAAGGGAATTCCACCTCAGCCTCCTAAAATAATTACAGCTGTAGCTGGCATAGCACAGAATAGAATTCATCCAAGGCACTAGCATTTTTAGTTTATTTGCAGGATATGAAACTCCATACAGAAACCACTAGACAGATGATAGTATGGGATGCTTTGAAATTTCACTTAACAAATAAACCACAGCATTCCTCTATTGCAGTCTTAATTTCCAAGTTGCCTTAAAGTGCAGCACACTGCATACATCATTATAATCCAAAACAGATATGCTCAGAGTACATTATATAAAGTATCATAATTTCTTACCTAGGCAAAACATGGTGACTGTTGCTATGCAATTCCAGATAGAGTTATGATTTAGGCTTACTACTCAATAAGAGAGGCAGGCATAACAATCATCCTTTTTTATACCTAATTATCCTTTTTTTTTTCTTTTTTTTTTTTTTTTAAAGCACAACTACCTTGCTGTCCGAATTCAACTTCTGCCAACTATTTCTTATCCTAAACCCCATTCACCTCCAACACTGAACCAGCACATGGCAGTACTTGCAAAATCAAATGAGATCACAAGAACTAGGAATACCACCACAATTCACTCTTCACAGATGTTCCTTGTAGTCTTAGTTACATGGTGAACAAAAGCAAGAAGGAACTAAGCTCTGCATGTCCGGGATGAAGAGCGGTCATCCAAGTTCCCTTCCCTCACCCATGGTTTTCTGGAAAGTCTGGGAAGTCAGCAGAGCAGGATTGAATGAGCATGATCTAGTTCCTCACCTATTGGAGGGGCCTGATATCTTTCCACAGTTTTTCTCTGTCTTAGATTATAAGGTCGATCATTTTCTTCTCCCTCGGCTTCTTCTACTTCTATATCTCCATCTTCCTCCTGAGATTCTATTGGGGGGAAAAAAATTTTTTTCAAAACGCATCTACTTCTTGATTTCAGAGCTATCTTCACCATAAAAATATATATATATATATATATATATATATATATATATAAATAAATGGCCACTGAGAGTTATACCCCTCCTATTAATTACCACTAATTAGTAAATCACTGGAAATTTGAAAACCAAGATAAACCTACAGTACATTGTCATACTGTCTTCCAGTTTCCCACAGAAGGTTCTGGAGTAGCAATAGAAAGAAAAATAAACATAGTCAAATTAATTTGCGTAGTAAAGTAGTTATCGTTCATTGTATGCCATCTTTTTCCTTGAGTAATTATTCCTCAAATCAAGAAAAATGCCTTTCTTCTCTCTCTTTTCCTATTGTAGCCTGGGAAAATCAAATATTTGACATAGAATGAAAATAAGTCCAACTTTAAGATTCACAATCTAGTTTTTACACAAAGCTTTTTCAAGCAAACAGACTGTATAAAGGTATCGCCTAGATCCAGCTTATTAATATGGTCAGTATTTCTGCCCCTGGATCTCAGAATTGAGACTGCATTTTTATTAACTGGGACAGACCATACTTCCTACAGCAATATTTCAGTTTAGAATCAAGAGACACTTTTAGCTGCACTCTGGATCTCTGAAACAAAGTTTAAATCTGATTTCTTAAGCAAACCAAGCATGTCATTGGTCATGCAAGTCAAGTTAGCCATCAACCCCTCTTTCTCCAAGAATTTTTGAACCCATTGACCATGTTCATGCAGGTTCATCCAGATTTCAGAAGAAAGGAAGGCAGAATTTCAAACACAGTCGTGTCCCTGCAAGCTTTCTAAAACTCAGTAGATGCATAGAAAAGACAGACCCGTATTAATGCTTTCACCAAAGGAACGATGCAGAATTCACTATCGTACATTCCTTCTGGGAACAGTCAGCCAGCATATGAGAAACGGCCAGGCAGTGAGAACACACATAGTTGCAGACAACATGCAACATGTCCTCATTTCCCCACAGAAGTTTGTTACAGGAAATATATGGAAAGTTCCAGTTATTTAGTGCTAGGAAAAACATGAGTAAGGGAATGTAGTACATATATATTTAGAAACCAGGCTTTGTTCTGCTACTTTCAGGTAAACATGGGTTGCTTTTGTTTAAGGAAAACTATTTGTAGAGATCCCCAAAACTTTGCTAAAGAGAGTTTCTAGAGTGTGTATTTGCAACAGACTTGTTAGTTTGTCTATTTAGTAACTGCAAATCCAGATCCAAAACCAAGTTACTTTCTGTAGCACAACATATTGCTCTCTTAATTTTATTTTCAGGACAGTTTTGTCATATAAGTATTTTAGACAAGCCCTTACAATTCTGTACAATCCATACCTTCTTCTTCCCCTTCTGTGGACACTTCATGGTGGTTCTGAATACCATAACTATTTCTCCTCAGTGATTTCCTTCTCCTTTTCACTCGAGAATACATGTCCATGTTTTCCTGGAATAAAATTAATTTACTTCTTAATCAGCACTGTCCCATGTCACTTAGAGTGTCAGCCCACAGTTCAATAAGTAACACTACATACAATTTCTATTCCCCAAGTGTTTTATCAATAGAGCCCTCCACAGGTGGACTACAAAAGCAGACTCACTTAACAGTTGGTGAAATAAGTCTCTCAGGTAGTATCTAGTCTATCTGATACACAGTTAATATCAGTATCAAGCTGTATTAGAGAATAAAACAGATGACGGTCCCTAGGTCTGTCTGCAGACTATCAGACTACACTTCAAACCAAGAAGCACCACCACAATGTATCATGAGCATATGGCAATCAATATGTCAGTAAAGAAAACACGATCCAGTATTTTTATAAAATACACATAACATCTCTGGATTTTGTTCTGAATTTGAGTTTATCCAAATTTTGTTTATGTTATCCACTGAAGAAGTTCTGAAACCTTTTAATACAGCTACAGACAGATGTATGCAGACACACAAAAAGCCCAGGCCCCCCACTTGCTGTGACTTTTATCAAAGATCTGAGACACTCCGCACTTACAAATTCTGTGTCTGTCCACATTCGCAGTCGCTCTACTTCACCAGACCGCCTGTTTCTCCTGATGTTAATATTATCCATTTCCTGTAGGACAGCTTCAGCAGTACTAAAACACATGCAAGTTAACGAAAAAGATTTCAGTCTTGAAATAGTAGACATGCAGAAGTTTTCACATAGCATACAATAATTTAAAACATCTAATTCTATGGTCTTTTAAGGCTATTCCAAGAGCTACATGTTGAGTAAATATACAAATTAATTCAAATCTGAAAATTTTAGGGTAACTTCCTGAATCTATCAATTAACTACAAAACCAACCGTAATAAAGAAAACTGAAAGATGAACCTACAAAATATAAACTAAAGAGTATAAGACCACCTAATAATGCTATGGGTTCAAATTAGGCTGTAAAGTTGTAAAGGTTTGTTTGTTTGTTTTTGCTCAGTGTAGATTATGGTTTATAAATTTGTGAATGGTACTGCTCTAGGAAGGTGCCAGATTGACAGAATAAGAAAGTAAAAGTTTTTATCCACATAATTAATATTGCAAAAGCAACCCAATGCCTCTGTCCTGTGAGCTTTGTAATTTCTTACCCTGGCCTCAGAAAGACACTAATAAGTAAAGGAATGTAAAAAAAAAAAAATAATAATAATAATAATAAAGTTAAGTCAGTAACACCTAGAACTCCACCATTCATTATTTGAGCTTACTATTGTACCATTTCTCATCTATTATTTAATTACACTCCAATTTCTTTAGAACAGCAATTATCTGACATATTTGTAAAGAGCTGGCAAAACAACGGTGGTGTATAAATAATAATCTTGGCCAAGATGCACTACTGCTAAGGAAAAAAAAACCAGGTTATCAGCCAGCCAAAGTAAGTTATTTGGCCACTTGTCATAACCACCTAGTTACTGCTCTCGGTGGCGATTATGGCAGATTTCCCCCAGATTTCTACTATAATTGTGTAACAGCTGGAGGAAGGAAGCAAAAGTCGCCGCCTTCTTATCAGCTCTTCAAACGTAAAATCTAAACACTGAAATCCTGGCCAGAAATAAGTCAATGAAAGTTTTGCCACCGAGTTCAATAGGATTCAAAATGATTTCCTTACAAGTGCCCCCTGAATTTAGAAACAATTCTTCTAAAATATTTGTGATATGTGACATATCTACTGCAAGTAAAAATCAAGCTGTAGTTCATAATCAACGAAAATATTTTTGGAGGGGACCTGGAAAAGTCCACCCCCTCTGCCAGGTAAGAACAAACTACGTAACACCTAAATCATTCCTGACAGATGTTTTTCTAACCTGTTCTTAAAAATCTCCAAAGATTATTGGACACACTGTATCAATATAAGTTCATATGTAGACTTCAGTACCCTGATCTTATCAAATTACAATCTTCATGGTAGACTTTTTCCTATTGTTGATGAAGAGAGGGAGATTCAACTGCAACTAGAAAAATAAATGTAACTCAATATAAATTTTTAAACTGATACCATCTAGTTACTGAGTAAATTGAAAAAAAATTAAATCAAAAAGATTCAACAGTATACATTTAGCAATAAAGATCATACTTGGCAATTAAACATTTATTTTTAAATCATTTTCCAAACACTACCAAGCAGTCTCTCACAAACGTGACTATTAGAACCCATTTTACAGGCGGGATAATTGAAACATTAAGTGACCTGCCCACGGCCACAAAGAAATAGTATTTCAAGAAAAATATTTCTGGCTCCCATTCCTGTGCTCAGACCAGACCATGCCTCCCTCTCTGACCTACTTTGTCTGCACTGTAAATGTCAAAAAGTGACACCCATCCTGTGTGAATTACTAACAAATGGTAAAAAAAATAAAAACAAAAAAACAAGAGAAAACTACAAACTTTTGATATTTTATGATCAAAATCATACAAGCAAGATCTACAAGGCTTCCAAGCATTSTTTCTGATCCCTAGATCAACACTATAGATCGCCAATTCACATCACATTTCGGGTATCGCTGCAGAAATAGGTTACTGAGAGACAAACTAGGGTGTGGATTCAGAGCACGTTAGCCACTCTGCATTAACCGCCACCGTCCACGCTTTTTCCCGGGGCAAAGCCGAAGCAGCTTACTCCTCAACGAAAGGCAGGTAAGCTGCTCTGCATTTACAGCACAGGTGACTTAGGCAGTTACAGCACAGGAGCCAGCACTTTGATTTCAAACCACAACCTAGCTTGCCTCAATACTAGTATTTTCCCGTAGCCAAAAACTTAGATGGCACTAGAAGACAGGTTTTCTAACTTTTTTTTAAAAACCATCAAGACGCTTTGTGAATACAACTGAAGTATCCCCACATACCTGTTTACTAGCTGATCAAACAATAAACTCTGATTCAAAGTTTCAAATCTGTTTTTCCTGGACCGACAACTTTTTCTGACTTCTATATCTCCGTTTATGCAAGCATGGTCCCCATCTCCCTTTTTTTCCCCTCGAAGGGGATGGCTTTTGAGAGCTAAGAGAAATTTGTATTACTACTTCAAAATGCAGGAAACAACATTTTCACAAACAAGAATTAATAAGCAGAATACTTAGCAAGGACAATAAACCAAAAGTCATTATGGAGTACAGTATGAGCATCCTTATATTCACTAGGAAAAAAAATTTTCAAAATTCCTATCAGTGATGTTTTACAAGCTATTTCTTCAGACTTGAGCTTGTTTCCTTATACAACAAATCATATTTTATGATGAAAATTTGGCATTCAAATACCCATTTAATTTTTTTTTAAACTTAACATCAAGACTAAAATCCACACTTGGCCCACAGTTTCACTTCTTAGTCCTTCAAAAACAGTATCAATAGGTTTCATAGGTCAGATACAACACATTTGATTTTGCAAGGAAATCTGCATCAGCTACTCTGTAGAGTGCCAAACAAGAAAAGATCCCACTCCTGATTGTTCCTTAGGCACTACAATAAATAATGAAAATACCAAAAATGTTTAATGGAGTAACATTTACATAGTCAACACAGAACTAAAGGAGACAGTATCTATGAGAAAGGGACATGAAARACAGATGTGTTTTTTAGCTGAGATATGAAATGAGATGGCAAGTTTATAAGGCAGAAATATATAGGAAAACTGTTCCAAGGGAGCAGGAGCTGCAGACAAGGCAGGTCTCTAAAGCAGTAGTACAGTAATGTTAAGAGCCAAAAAAGGCCAAATCTTAAATAAGCAAAGAGAGTAAGTTAAAGAGACCAGCTGGGAGAGGAAGGCCAAAATTAGTCCATAACAGTAAATTTGGGAATCAAGGAAAACATCAAAATCATGGCCAAGAGGTCTGAATTGAGAAGAGAAATGGAATTTCATCTGAGAATGTTCCCCATGTCCATAGAGAACATCTAAGATGTTGACAGAAGAGAACTGAGCCAAAACAGTAATTTTTCTGGTCAAAATGGTCAGAGCAATCAGTAAAGTTATCAAAAATACGTACAATTGAAAATCATTGGCATAAATTTGTTAAACATAAAAGTAGATACAAGGGGGTCCACTGGAATACACTTACATAAGCTACGTCCATTTGGTAGTGTAGCACCAGGCTGAGAAGTTAACCTAGAAAACAATACGTTAAACGCACAATGTTAACGCTCCTTAGCCAAGCAAAAGCTATCTAACAAAAATTAAACTCTTAAAATGTTGCACAATTAACTATGATTTCAAAATTTTTGTGAAACATACTCCCTGAATTGTGTCTCATGCTTCCTGTCCAGCACTGGAATGAGCACAAAACTCCCAAATACCAACTATATGAACCCCCCTCTCCCCAATTAGCCAAACATCTCTTTTATTAATCTCTCTAATGCTTACCCCATGCCCTGTCCTGCTATTAAATTACCCCTGAGCTCCAGAACAGGATCTTGATGTAGCTCTTCAAAAGCAATAACCATTTAAGCACTTGCAATAAACTTATCAATATTGTTACACACAAAAGAAAAAAAAAAGCCAAAAGAAGAAAGTTTTTATTTGCAGATCTCCTCCACCCGCAGAAACACTACGTACTTTACAGACAAGTGAACTGTAACATATACTGCACACCGGTACTGGATAGGGAGGAGTTGCTTGTTCTCAAGTTGGAAAGCTAAAATGAAAGTTTGATGGGGAAAGGAAAAGGCCRGGAAATCTTAAAAATAGCAAGTGCAGCCTGAGCTTGAATGTGACCAAGAGGTCAGCAGTACTACAAACAGCTCAACTTAAATAGAAAACAGGGGGCTTCTGCTATTATTTGCCTAGGAAATGTGTAACAAGAATCCTACAAAACAACGTTAGTCTAAGGATCTTTGCAAAGGTTGGGTAGCAACATCAAGAACCATATTTACAAATTATGTTCACACYCAACTGCCAAATAACTCTCTTCTGGTCAGATTTTTTTTTTTTTTTAAAGAAACTATAATCAAAGAAGTGCAATTTGATTATAATAAAATTTTAGCAACAAACTGTTGAGCAAGTTGTTAAGAGTCAAGGTCATCATTTGGCACAGGGCTTTAGATTTTGGCAGGAAAAAACAAAAACCTCAGCTGCATAGACATCTCACAGGAGGTTCTAAGCACGTAACAATATGAGCTTTGTATCCTGGTCAACTTTCAGTTTAGACAGTGATCTCAATTCTCCCAGCCTCATGYAGATTAAATATTTTTTTCATTTCTTATTATTTCTATAATGCACAATACAAGTCTACAATTAAAAGAAATTAAGGTGTGTGAGTTTCRATACATTCCTAGATGACCATGCCACATAATATACTACATTCAAATTATTCTGGGTTTTTTTGCCTTTTAAGATTTATATAGTTTTTAAGTATAGCTCATCCTAGTGGACAGCAGTCTAGTAGTGAATTACAGTCATGCTTACATACAAAGCATTGCAATAAATACAAAATACGTATCTACAAAACAATCAGTAATAACTGAAGGGCTACGGCTGCAGGAGGGTACTGTCTACACTGTCTCATGATTACCTACAATCAGGTGAAGAACCATATCAACACAAGGATGCTTTTTAAAACACTACTAATCAGAGTAAGAAAATGAAACAAATTACTTTTCAGCTATATAAAATGTGGCATGACTTAGCCTATATTTAATAAAATACAGTAATTTGCTTGGTCCTTATAACCAAGTAATAAGTAATTTGGTCCTTATAACCAAATAGGGAAGAGAGGCTGAAAACAACAGTGGAAAGAAAGACTTGACCATTATCCATTCCCTAAAGATGTGCAAAATACTATTTACCTAATTAAAATGTCAAGTCTTCTTATAGATGGAGTACATAAAAACAACAATTAAGTCACTAAATTTGGATGTACCAGAAATGTAGAATTCAGACAGCATTTCAAATAAAATCACTTTCCATTTTAGCACATAAATTAGCATAGAAAAGCWGCACACAGATGAGAGGACTGATGTAACCCACATTCCTGGAGTCCTGAACTAGAAGAAAATCGTACGAAAATAACATGCTTCAAAAATGCACCTTGAGTGTGAGCTGGAGCTCACTGCATAACTAGAATGAGTAGGTTAACAGTATTAGAAAAATTGGTAAAACCTCATTTATCTCTTAGTTCCAAGTTACCTGGACTGTCCAGTTGAGATGCTCCATTCCTCTCGCTGCCCAGTACTGCGTGATTTTGATTTGTCTTTGCACACAGGATCAGCATGTTTTGAGGTACGTTTGGCGGGAGGAGATACGTGGCTATCACTCAAACTAGCATCACTACCTTCATCTTTCTGAAAATGAAAAAGCATCAGACCATATTTAATTGACTCATTTTTATATATCCTTATAGAAAAAGATCTGCTGTGCAATTAAAAGTTTAATTATGGAAATAGTTAAATGTTTCTGAAGATAAATAAAAACAAACATTCTGAGGGTTAATGCGCATACTCCTCTATCAAGATCTTAGTAACCTGCTTGAAAGAAATGTTAAAATTGTTTATTGTGAACACATTACTGGAAATTATTAAAATATTTATTTGGAATTATTAAAATTTTGTGCCAAATTTTAAATTTATATATGATATACAAAATACAGTGGGTTAGAGAACCAGAATTCCTGTTCAGAAATAATACTGCTACCTTGCTCTACTTGCAAAAATAAATAAATAAAATAAAAAAGAAAAAGGACAGAGCAAATTCAAGATACTTAGAAACACAACATGGATTTATTCTGTTGGCAGTATCTCTACAATAGAAATGTTCGAACAGTTGCATTATGTTCTTCCTTCTTGCTGCWAGAGTTTTGCAATATCTTGTTCTCTACTTTATTCAGTCAAACACAAAACTGAGGAGTAGCTGGAAGCAGACTTCATACTTTTATAGCACTTTTCCTCTAACATGCTCATTAACAGCATTATACACGTTAACAACGTTAGTCTTCAGGACATYGTGAAGAAGCATCGAAACACTACTAGAGCTTTTATTCATTGTGTGTATCAGAGGTAACACAGACAAACTCAGAGACAGCAACAAGGGCTAACTTCAGCGCTCTGCGCAAGGAACGGACAGCCGGGTACCTGCCRAGACTCTGCTACTTTTAAGGTGGACAGCAAAAGAAAAAGCAACTTTCTGTAAATCGCACGTTTCAGCTCATGGAAACAATCTTCRTACCAAACACTACACATCCTCTCTTACCGCAACAGGGTAACCAATTTCAAGATACTAAGCCTCCAGGAATTGTCGGTAAGCATTTAAACCAAGAACAAAATATAATTTTATTTATAGGCACAGAGATAATCATGCAAGTCCAGTTTATTCGTGCGGCTTGTTAACACCACTCTGCTCCGTCCCGCAGAGGATTCAGCCTTATGCTGCCTCAAGCGCTGCGTAGGGAAGCTCGCCAGGACCGAAAGGGCGGCTGGCCCTGGGGCCTGGCCCGGCCGCCCGGCTCCGCTCCAGGCTCCTCTCAGCTCGTCCTGATGCTCCTCTGACCCACCAYGAAACCAGATCAGGGCGCTGAAGCTTCAGACTTCAGCTCTTTTTCCTTTGGTTAGATTAGTTTCCTACCAGTTTAGTGCTTTGAAGCATTTCGCCAAGGGATCAGACAAGTGCCAAACATAACGCAAGAAAAATTGCGCAAGGGAATGGTAGAGGTGAGAACAGRATCGCTGCCTGCAGGAGCAGAAAGCTGCGAGTGAGGTGGGCTTACTCTTGTATCTTGCGAGACAAAATGTTAAGGCATGATTTAGACATTTTTAGCAAATATTATACTAACCAGTCCATGTTCAAACCTCATTCTAAAAGTACTTCTAAYTTCCATAATTTTTAGCCCATCGAGGTAATTTCAGGGAAAGGAGGAAGTTAACATTAGCATTTAATCCTAGAAATCATTTAATCCTAGTTAAAAATAAACACACACTTTCTTCTTCCTAATTATTTCAATTATTGAAAAAGTACCTCATTTTAAACTCAAATCTTTGCAATGCCTATACTGGAGAATCATATTTAAAACTAAATTAGAGGAAGTTTTTGATTCCAAATCCTGCCAAGATTTAGGCAAATAAAGATATCTATCATTCCTAAATACAAAACACTTCCGTCTTGTATATAATYGTAAAAGCAATGTCCAGCAACCCAGCAGTTTTCCATGACACACTGCAACTACAAAATACAAACTTTTCTCAAAATTCTAACATATTTGTACATGCTCACTGCAAATATTTGTTCACACTATATATTTTTGTCTTTTAACCAGACACAGGCTTATTTGTGGACTTAGAGAAACACACTGTTTGCTAAAAGACAATTTTTTAGTGCGTACTTTCTTTCCACAATTACGGGAGCTACTCTGTGCAAAGACAGAAGCGGAGCTTCAAGGTAAGCCACAGAACCAGTTTTAAACCGGCTAGGCCAGATAGAGAAAATTAAACTAAGAAAGAGGAACAAGCATGCAGTGAAGCTTTATGAGGGGTAACATTAAAGTTGTTCTGTGAGCAGTGAAATTAATAATGCATAGTTTCTCATACTCCATGCCTACCCCTTCCCATGCAAAAATCCTAACTCCTGCCAGGCCTCCTCCGACCGCTTTTCACTGCGTTTCCCCCAGTTCCTTGCCTCTGGCCCCAAGTCTCAAAATTAGCTAGTATTCCTAGTTTGTCACCTATTCCTGCCGGCTATTTACTGGCCAAAGGCAATACGGTGATACAGCTGCTTCCAAGCTCCGTGCGCACTACGCAGCTGCTGGCGCACAAAACAAAACATCAGCAGTTAACCTGGAGGCAAAACGTGCTACTTCAGGCCTCTCTCTGCTGCTGGGTTCCTAATATTCACAACAGTTATAAAACCTGAGCATCTCTGAGATATCTAACACCAGTCGAAGGAACTGCTACTGGTCAACAGCCTCAGCAGCTGGAAGGAAGGACAGGTTAGCAGTCAAGGGGACCAGATCAGCGCAGTTCTCTAAGGAACTACACTAGCAAAGCAGGGTGTTATTAAGAGGTAATAACTTCTGGTTACTCTTTGCTATTCCCAGGATATTATTTTCAGTTGAACCTCATTTGCCTGCATATAACTCTGTGCAGTAATTTAACAAATATGATATGAGCAAGTCTAAACTTAAAGCAGTATTTGGGCTCAACTGTCTTAAAGTTAGAACACCTGCTATAAAAGATGCACAAATACACAAAATATTTTTACCATGAAGTAATAATGAAGCTACTACAATCCCTGAGAAGTCACTGAAATCTTAAATATATTAATAAGCAACCGGATTTCATTTCCCAGGTAACTCTAACATAGGGAATCTAGGGAAGCAATTCATACCTCTATCGCCATCCAGACCGTTCACCTGCCTACACTAAAATATGGAGATGGAGTTTTCGTTACACTCAAGAGATTAGCCAGTCTGGGATTTGACAGAACAAGAAAAGAAATTAAGTTTAAATTGAGAAGCTTTTACAGAGAGTATTCTGCCCACTGCTTCCTCCCATTTATAGCAAAAGAGGTCTAATGCAGTCAACTTGCTCCCTCTAGTAACTGGGTCTCAAACCATTTATACTTTTAATGAATAAAAATAGTACTTCAGTCTCAAATCAGAAACGTATTACTTAACAGAAGACACCATGAAAGTGTTGTGGGACCAGAAAGAAAAATGTACGATATAAGCATCCAATTTAAAAATTAATCTGCAACTGCAGAATTAGGAACAAACGCACTGAACTCGCAGCTCCTTATGAAACACCGACGCAAACTCGCTCACATGCTGAGAGCAGTGCTGTCAYCAGAATGCAGAGAACACAAACGAAAAAAAATCATCTTCATAATGTCAGACATTGCCTAAAAACATACCAAAGCCACACAGTATCAGGAACAAAACCCAGGCGTGCCAAAGGGCTGGGACAGGCGCTAGGCACAAAGAAAAAGCCAGCACGAACGAATCAAAACCACAGCTTGGGTAGCGTCAGGAAGTACATCCAGCCAAACCAAATTTAGCACATTTCTCCCGATCTAACAAATGAGACACCCAGCAAACTCCCACCGCAATCCCGAGCAGTGAGAACCATGCCCAGCAAAGCAGTTTCCTACAGGAAATTCTCCCACCAGTAATAAGGAAGAAACTGCAGTTAAAAGGACACCATCTACAGCCTAGACTGGAGGAACATAGCGTTCATTATCATCTTGGGATTCAAGAGTGAAATTAAATTTGACAGCTGAAGGAATACTTCAGATTGGTTGTTAAGGAGCTACGAACCAATAGCAGGCGCCTTGCAGAGGTAGTGGAGCAAACTCTCTGGTAACGTAACTTCGCTGAACACGGTCAAATTATAGCAGCGATAAACCTAGCAAACGAATCTCAAACGAATAAATAAGTAAATAAAGCATTAAAATAAATAGAGCTGCATACTGATAATCTAGGTTCTCTTCACTTTGTAGGAAAAGAGGAAGATGGAAAAGATGTTTATGATCTTCTCACACACACGTTCAAGAACACGCAACAACAGCATTGATACGCAGGATTATTGTAGTCTCTTTCGTAGCCATCCCTATAAATTTCAAAATAATAATTTAATTCTAACACAAATTTATAGCATTTAGAGAAAAACACTTAAGTTTTAAAAGCACACAAACAGGAAATCAGAGACAAAAACTGCATTCTCCCTGCTCAACCTATCCCGTTAGAAAAGAAGTGTCTAAACCGATGCAGCCTTTCAGCATGACTTTAGGCTCAACATGCTATGGAAGTCCTCACTGATCAGTGCCTGCTTTCAGCTGCCTCACAGAGACCAGCTAGCTAAAACATTATTGCTGATTAACTGCCAAGTTAAAATACAAAGACTATTTTTAGCATATTGAGGATACCAAAAAAAGATTTCAGGTTTTTGGTTTTTGTTTTTTTAATAGATCGAGTCTCCTGGAGAAGAGAGTACCAGAAAAACCTCCTCACTATACTGCTGTCTGACCATCCAAAAACAACCCCAATCCAGCAGGTTAGGTAATACAGGATGAGCACGAACCATCTCCATCGCTCTCATCTCAGAGTACACGAACACAAGCTCAGCTAGTTTTTGGGTAAGGGATAACATCGCACTCAAACCACAACCACACCTTGCAACTTCAGAAGAACACTCCGCCTGCTTTGCCACAGGTTAACCGTATTAAAACAAAGGTACACGGACGTGCCGACACATTTGAGTTTTCCACCATGGTAAAACTTGCTCTCCTTGCCGTGCACGTTGCGGGTCTCACCCTCCGTCTGACTAACTCTGCCACACCTCGAAAGTCAGCGTGGTTGCTCACACGACTTTGCAAACCAGGCGTGAGAGTGCTGAACCTAGCGTTTTAATCCCCTCAGCACGCTTTCCTTTTCTAGGGCTCCTTCGCAGGTCTCAGACATTAAATTAAGACCAACTGACGTTCAGTTCCTAACTGATCAGTCCTATTCCGCTGCATTTTGTAGAATTCCTAATTATTCAATTTAGTTTTTCTTTCTGCCTCACTGAACAAATACCCAACTGTCTGAAATTTACTTTGTCTTAATTATGTTTATATTGTTATCTTAATTAAGAAATCTGTTTTGGCTACAGGTTCTCACAAATATCTACTTCTAGTTTTAGTAAATTCTCCATTAGCTATGGATATTTAAAAATAACTTTTTCCTCACTTGACTCCTGGAAGAGACAATAACGATTTCAGACATTAAATCTCTCATACCCTGTATTTTTACTAACTTTGGGGAAACTTSATCCAGCGGCCTCCAGTTATTTCTAACAATTTGAAATGTATCTTGTTAATAACAATACAAATGCTCAGATGTCCCAGAATACTAATAATTTGGATTAATATTAAGACAGTACAACATGTGGAAAAAAAAATTTGGTCTGCTGAAGATCCACCTTTCCCCCTACCAGTTCATGCAAAGTTATTGGAATTGGGCTGGGCACTAAAAGAAATAAAATGCATACTCTGGGGTTCACTTAATAAACATGTTTATTCCTCTGGTATAAAAAGGTTAAGTTTGACTTTCCAAATAAAACTTGCATTCAGGAAAAAAACTGCAATAATGTCCCAGTGTACCAACTAGCTAAGCTGATCAATCACCTTTGCCTTCAGATAATTATTCAGTCAACAAATAACTTGCTTTTTCTGCATTTAATCTACAATGCCATTTCAAACATACTAATAAAATATACCAAAAATGCTCTCTAAACGTCTGTCCAACCATTCTGGATAAGCCTCTTGCTCCCCTGTGTATCAGTTTCTACACGGGTAAACAATTTGGATTAAAGAGCTAACTTCTGTAAAGCACTYCAGGATCTGCTGAGGAAAGCTAGGTGAGAGCTAGGTATCCTTTAGCATTGCTAGCTTTTGGGGGCCAGGTTCACTAAGCAAGTAATAAGTGAAAAGAGTTCACAACCTCTTTGAGCTATTTTTAGTTTTGCTCGTGTTTGGTTCCAAGTTCTGTTAACTAGAGCAAACAAAATTACTGCCATGCCTGTAATAATGTCATCTGACCATAATCTAGCAAATCCCTTCAAATCCCTTTTCAATTGCTTTTTTAAGTTCACTCTTTTGCTTTTATAGCATCTTTCACAGGAAAAAAAAACTGACTAAGACTGTCTTTATGCTCGGTACAAATTTGAGGCAGCTGAAACCCTCATCAGAGYGCTGTAACGAGGGGCCACCCCGTGCCTCACCCGTTGGCACTGTGTCCTAATTTCCGGATGATACATTTTACTACCCGCTCKCCAGCATTGCCAAACCTCYGCAAACAGCCAGCACTTGCCTGGCRAGGGCTTTTAGTCTCCCTCCTCGCAAAGGGCTGACTACCCGCTCCGTAGGAAGAGGCAAGACCAGACACACTTGTCTGGGGGAAGAAGCTAGCGTGATTCAACTCCCCATCGTCRCACGATACAGCAGACTGTAGCCTCTGTATTCACGTCAGTTTACCATGCATTGCTGCATGCTGAATATCTTTGCAGCCTAAAAATTTAACAAAGTATACTGCCAGCACCTTCAAATGGTAAAAAGCGGGAAAAATCTATTTGGATTAAAGCACATTAACAATCTTACTAAGAACTTCACCAAGGATCTTGTGTGGTAACCTTACTGGCAGACTRAAAAGTGGCAAAGTCGACTTAAAAGAATCCATCTTCGGGACACAGTTCTCTAACTTCCACTTGTTTGCATACAATCATCATTYAGCAGACACTCGCTTTCCACAGCTGTTAAAGAAGAATAGCAAATATTAACATTTAGGAACAGCTTGATGATCTTGGAATAAACAACTGCTATGGCTGTATTTCATTGGTGATAATRGCATTATAGAATCCCTTAAGCGCAAGATGATCTAAATTCTTTTAATATTCACCTCCACTACTTGTTTCTTCAGTAAACAATGCTCACATCAATATTATTCATTAAAGAATTCCATCATCTGGACTTTTTCAAAAGAATAAATTCTTCACAATTAGTTCATGTGAAAAAAATACATTTTTTGCATTAGAAGATCTGCTTTAACCCTTTTGCTGTATTTCCCTTTTATTTCCTAGAACTTTTCAATTGTAGCATTCAGGTCACTTAATAAATGAAAAAGCTTTTTGAGAAAAGTTAGAGTTTACAAGTTAAAAACAGAAACTGCTACCTGCCCTACTGTTTACTGTGATATTATCAACCCTTACACCCCTTCACTCCATCTGCATTAGAAAAGCCACCCGTTTACCTCCAGCTTGAGTGCCCTTCAATGGCTTTTGATCTGCAATCCAAAGGCTTCTTGGAATCGGAAGAAAGGGAGAGTCAGCTACAGGGCGGCCCCTGCCAAAGGGAGGCCGAGCCAGCAGCCGGGAGCCGGGGTTTGTCCTCCGCACACCACCGCCACCCTTCTCCAAGCACTTCCCTGCGAGCGCTCCTCTCCCCTCCTTCATGCCTTCCCTGAAACTAGTGCGACTTTCTGAGTCCACAGCTGAAAATCAGATCTACCGGAGGAACAGGAGGAAGTGGGGAGGAGGGCGAGTTTCAGCTGGGCCAGTAACCTGAGCCTGATCCAGCCGATCGAATGGCCAGGCCGGCATTAATATCAGCAAGTCTGCTCCTTCTTGCACCTGCACGGCTTTAATGCGGTCTGCACCACACGTGAAATCCCGCACCTTCAGAAAAGCAAGTCTCCTGAGGAGAGCTCCGTATCTGCTCTACGGCACTCTACAACTCAAACTTCTCTAGAAGATCCACAAATCTAAAGTTTATAAAACCACTGATCTTGGTAGCTTAACACTAAAGAATACTTCAGCCTGTTTTTATTCAGAACCATATTAACCATTTCTGTGAGTTCCTAGATCCTGTTATCAAAGACCTTTAAAGCCGAGATTATGTTTATGCAAACATTTAGGAATGATTACTGTTCAGACGTGGGAAAAAAAATGAAACGTTCAAGCAACTTTTTCCCCCCCTGCCCTTACTCCTCAAAAATTCATCATTTCTCCTGAACGACGCAGCTCAGAGACAGTCTAGCGACTATGGTCTCCTTTCACTACTACTATTTCAGTACTTCCTAAATTAATAAGAATGATTTGAGGGCACATAGCAAGAAGGAGGTGAGTAGTGGACGCTGGTTTCCCAAGGTCTGCACACATCAAAGCACTTGAGCCATGAAAATAAAGCAAGGAAATGTATGTAGCAAAGTAAACAGGAAGGTGCCCTAAAAAACAGTAGATTAAAAAAAAAAATGTGTATTTCCCTATTTACAATGCACTTAAAAAGGTCATTTCAAAAGTGAAATGAAATTAAAATTGTGTAAAATATTATAATATAAAATCTCGAGATTAATGTAGTGAACTTTAAATTATAATGAAAATAACATTCAGGTTCTGAAAGACAAACCAGAGAAATAATGGAAGGTCGTTATTAAATAGCTGGAATCAAGGTTTGCTAAAGCACGGCAACAAATTTAAATGCAAGTAGTCTCTTCCGTGGGCACAGAAAGAATAGCCTCTTCTTATCAGTTTATTTAAATAGCTCAGTTCAACTACTTGTTCACTTAAAATTAGGGAACTAATTGGAGACTGGAAAAAAGCAAAAAAGCACATTTTCTAAATTATGAAAATGCTCCAGCTGGAACTGCTCTGAATGCAATCAGACAGAAACCTTCCAGCAAAGTTTTAAATTAGTTAGCTCAAGCATTACTAGCAGCATGAAGAGGAACAACATGAAACTCAGAATAGGCTACAAAAACTACTCAGAAACTTGGACAAGCCCTAAAGTTCCACTTTTCTGGTAGAAATACTAGAGCTACATAGTTTACAGTTAGTTGAAGTTATTATACCACATGCACGCTCAGCAGTACAAAATGAAAAAGGTGAGAGAAGATAACACATTAATCTTACAAATGGTTGAAAACTGGCATGTTTTAATAGCTACCAAGCAAGAAGAAATTACATTTCTTTAGGAAAAGAACCCAAGAAAGTATAAACACAAAACAATACTTGAACAGTTTAAAGCAGAATTAATGGTTAAAATAAACTATGAAAGACCCAAAGGTAATGAAGATAATATTTCAAGAGTAAGCTCAGAGACAGGAAAATTTGTTTAGAAAAACAAGCAAAGCATGGAGAGTACAAAAATAAAAAAAAAGATAGAATGAAAAAGGCTGAAAAAAATATCGTCAGAACTCTTTGCAATAATCGGGTTCATGAGCGATATTGCGCACACACAAAAGTAATATATTTAGAAATGAAACACCTAAAAACGTTCCCAGCTACAAAAGAGCAGGGACAGCTTCAGGTCACTGACGCCTACTTACTGGATCCTTTGTTTTGAAGAGGATTATACAAAGTTTTACCCAGTAATCATTTAAAACCTCATTAGTATGGAATAAAAGCTGTTTTGCACTGTAGAGCAAACACTCAGCAATTTAGGGCAGGAGACGCAAAACCATGCCACCTCCAGCTGAAACTGCAGGGGGATCTAGGCGATCAGAATGTAATTACCTGAGCTAATTATCTTACATAACCCCAAGCTGTACACCGCTCCTGCAAAATTGTCATGGGATCTCCAACGACAATTGCTTAAGCCTTCTGCTTGAAGGTTTAACTGAGAGAAAGCAGCCTGAGAAGCAGTTTTATTAACAGGACTTTGGGACAAGCCCAGCGTTCAGAGGAAGCAATGCAACGCACTAAACACCAACAGCGTTTCCCGCGCAGTCTTTGGCGTTTCGCTCCCTCCGCAGATTTGGCCCTAGATTGCTTCCTTTAAAGGCTCTACAGCAGTACGATGGCAAGAGCCCCAGCGGCTCAAACACGACGCACAGCTAGCTTCCTAATTGAAACCATATACTTTTARGAGGTGTTACGAATTTCAGCAGTGGCCCAGGCCAATTTCCTAAGATACATGTGAAGAATTCCAAGCCGGGACACACGTTTGGCAACATGGAACGATGGCAAACACTGACTACACAGTATTTTGACAGACCCTTGGACACAGATTGCTCCCAACAATTACTTAATTTCTGACAGTTCACACATGGATTAATACCACGCCACCAAGGAACACACTGCCCGGTTCATTTTAGACCACTGATTTTCTCCAGGTAAGTCCCGCAGAAGCATCAGACCACTAAAACAGAATGAACCCTGTATTTTATTACACACGGAAAAGATGAGTTTTCTTGGGAATCTGCCTTTAATTGAAATTGTTTTGAATAACTTCACAAGGCTCTGTATTTCAGGATGCATTTCAAAGAACTGCAGAAGCGTTGGCCTCAGCGCTGTTACTCTAAACTGTAACAGTAAGACAATTCAGTTCTTCAAAAAATATGGGTATTTGAGAAGAGCTTTTTCTCTGAAGAGTTTCACATGCAGGTGGCCAAAAAATTTAATTTTTCCTACAGAAGAGGAGAGCTCTAACTTTCTAAGAGTTTTATTCCAAACCAYAGAATATCCAGAAGACTGTAAGACACTCTGCAAAGGTGGCAATCAAAAGAAATACATTAATCTGAACCAGGCTCTTTTTTGAAGGAAAAAAATAATTTTTAGAAAGAACTAAGGCATATGTTTAAAACTAGTATTTGAAGAGAAACAATATTAAAGTCCATTTTATACGTTTTCAAAAGCTGACCGATAAAGACTACTTTTAAGGACTAAAATGTAGCCATGACCTAAAATGCTACAAAAGAACAGAACAAGCTACATTATCACACCTTTAAAGAAAGAAAAAACATTTATTCTTACAGATTGAGAAATTACAATAAAAGATACTGAAATATATTGGTATTACAGAGCACCAAAATGCTGCCTAGCTTTATACTCCACCACACTATAGCACTTTATGTCACTCCTCAAGTCTGCGTTTGCTCCTATTAGCAATTAAGTACAATGGAGAGCTCTATGTTGCTACTGAGTAAGTTGAACGATGTCGGCAGCGCTACTTTTAGCTAGGATGGTGTGTTACAATTATCACAGTGCCCTCAAGTAGCTCTTAAGGCACTGCTGATGCTTTCCTGGCTAATTAAGTTAAGCTAATCGTGTATACATTTCCAAAATGTCTAACCAGTACACTGATGTGATTAAAAAGTGTTTGTTTCACAAAAAGTTCRTTATTTTTCACGATCAGCATTTTTGGCATGTGTTTTAAGATGACTGAGAAAAGTCATTTCAATTGCCAAATAAATATCATCAACACAATCACAATTCAGTACCCGAAAAACACATACATCAGTAAATCCACAGCATAGCTTTAACCAGTTATGGTCACAATTACCCTCTATCTTTTGTAGTTTGAATGTAATCCACTGAATTTATATATATTTTTAATAGTTTTATGTTTCTGAAAACTCTGGAAGATTTTGATGCTTTTTCTTGCCAGAATACTTTATTATCAAGCCATAAGACTTCTCCAAGTCTTAATACTAGAAAGAAAAGAAATGCAATTTATAAAAAAAATAGAATTCATAAAAAGATAGCTTAACTTTTTACTAAATACTTTTTAAATCAAACACAATAATAGGAATAAAAATATATCCCACTTTTTTCCTCYCCATATCCTCTGTCTGGCACTCTGCTATGACATCATTTCAGAGGATAAACCTCTTGGCTCCTTGATCCAATTAGTGAGGGGTTTTGTTAATTTTAATCTGGCTTCTGGTAAGTGGACACAACTGCATTCATCTCTATTACTGAATTGCAGTCACCATTCAATAACTCAGAATAGTTTACTTTTCAAATACTGACATATCCCCAACAAATCTCTTGGGAAATAGTAAGATGATCATTGCTTTCTCTAAGACAAAATACTATAGTATTTCCTGATTCTCATCTTAGAGAAAGCAATGATAGAATACAGAGAATAAGGTAAAGGTATTTAGACTATTATGGCCCATTTCCACTGAGTATCTGTTGCCTTCAAATCAAGGTCAAACAAAAAGGGACACTACTAATATATAACTCAACATAATATCAAACCTGAAGACCAGAAACTTGGGTTTTAAACTCTTTTATCCTGTGCTTGGAAGAGGAGGGCTTCAAGCCTATCCTTGCAAATGTGTGCAAAGAAACAAGAAGTACCAGAAAAAGCCATGAGGGAAAAAAGAACTGAAATGGATATAAAAGAGATGGAAGGCAGCTTCTAAACCCTGTTTAATCTGGCCTAATCAACACTGCACAGGATGCCATTAGATTACTAACTCAGTGTTAGTCGCTAATCGGGAACAACCAGATGATCTTTTAAAATACATTCTGAAAGGTAATTACAAGCATCGCCGCTAACGAGCATTTCTCTGCAAGTCCAAGTCAGAACCCCTGTGGAAGAAAATTAAGTCACACAGTGCAAATAAAAAGCACATCATCTCTGCCAGAGCGCCAGACTCTGGCGGCCCGTTAACCAGATAATCTGCTGGTAGTAAGGCTGGTGCTCTGCCATTACAACTGGCAGATTTTAAAAGGACACACTGTTTCATTCAGCTTTGAAAATTACACACAACACGAAAAACAATCCGATACACCTTGCACACGAACACAGCTTAAGGATCTGCCTCCTGACGGTCACTTCCAAAAGCAAAGGCTTTGTCTTCCCACTGCCATGCCTATTCACCTCTAATCACTGAAATCCTTCTTTGGCGCTCCTTTGTGGAGCTCAAAAAGACACTGTATCAACTTAAAACTTCTTACGCCTGAAGGATAAAAACAGTCATCCAAAGATAACTTTAAAATGAGGTGAGAAATATATATTACAATCTATACTCAAAACAAACAAGAACAAAAAAAAAAAACAAAAAAATGAAAAAACCTTTCTGAGAAGCTCTGCTCGTCTTTGGCAATTATGTCTAAAAAAATTAGAAAACAAACAAAAAAAAATTACCTGCCTGGAACACATGAGATTTGACATGCAGTGAAACAAGTCCATTCCATCATGCCAAAATATACACTTGTCTTTAGAAAAAAATGCTTTTGGAGAATTATCCTTGGATGTATTTATTGATTTTATGACAGCATTTTGTACAATCTCCTTTCCTTACACCATGACAATAACATAACTTCTACGCTAACTTTGCAGTACAAAAATAAAATTTAGAGATGAAAAATATTGGAAAGAACCCCAACTTATTTTTTTAACAGCAGTAAACTCCCTACACAGTAAGCCAGTAAGGGTTACGCCAAACTTTGCCTCACAAACCACAACAAGACCCATGGTATGAATAAATAGAAACTGCAACAAGCAGGACAGCTTTTTACAGCTATGGTGCAGCGTCCCCACAAGTCCAGTGAAATTAAACAAGGAAGGAATAAGGAGGACATTGAGGAAAAAGTAAGATGGGACGGAAAAAAAAGGAGAAACCGTGGCACATTAGAGAACTGAGAGAGTAGCACAAAAGGTACAGAACAAATATCTAGTCAGTAATTTTCCTTAGTATTTGAAAATGAAAAGGAGAGGGCAAAAGGTTTTCTGACAATTCCAGCCGTCATTCCTCTGACGTGCCTCTGGCTGCTCTTGCCGTTTTTCTGCTTGTCTGGTTAACCTCCTCCTCGGCAGAGGATCGGACGAGGTCACCTGGCGCATGACTGTCAAACGGTTTGACCCTCGATTTTCACTTCCAGAGCTTCTAAGTCTTTCATAGTACACCGCTTTTAAAATATGTATTCAGACCAGAGAACTATAACCACTAATTTAAGTCTTCTAGTGCAGTTTTATCAAGAAAAAAAAAAAGCCCTCCATATAAATAAAACATCCACTGAGAAAGACATAGTTGTCAGAAAATCTACTTAGAAACTCCAAGGAAGGGAAAGAGGCTCCTGAATTCTCTCTTCCAGTTACCATTTACCAAATTCCAGCTTTCCAAATTAGGCTGCGGAATTCACTTGCCATCAGACCATACGGTCAAAGCTATTATAATAAGTTATGTCGGGAAAACATTCAATTAAGCATATCCAGGGAGGGCAAAACGATACCCTCGCTGCTCTTCGGGGGAGGCGAATCACAGGCACGGGGGACCTTGCTCAAACGGCAGCTTTTTGTCGCCGAAGCTGCTGCGAGCAGTCACTTCAGGCGAATTGAGGTCATTAAAAAAAAAAAAAGAAAGAAAGAAAGAAGGAAAGGAAAGGAAAAGGAAAGAAGCAGAGCAGGGGAAGCGGACTGCGAAGTTGCTGCAGGCGCAGCTCCCAACTTTTGTCTCGCAGCGGGCGCAGTGCCGGGCGCGGCCGCAGGGGGAGCTGCGCCCCGCTCCGCGCCTCTCCGCGCCTCTCCGCGCCCCGCGCCGCCCCCGCACGGCA
>NW_020449074.1:877928-885197 GCF_003343035.1 Apteryx rowi | reverse complement strand
GCCGCCCTCGGGCTCCGGGGCCGCCGCGCCTCGGCAGGCAGCCGGARCAGGACCGTGCGCCTCGGTGAGGAGCGAGCGGCACGGCGGGAGCGGGGCTCGGAGGTGCCAGAAGCTGCCGCGGGGCCAGGGGCGACACGAGCTCGCGGCCCCTCACCCGGGTAGCGGCTCGTTCGAGTGAGTGACGTGACGCCTTCTGCAGATCGATGTATCCCAGGCGTAGGATTCCCACCATTTTTTGTGGAAAATTATTTCACAGCCTGGTGAGTTTCGCTGCTAAGAAACTTCTTGATAGCCAGGCTATCAGGAATGCGCCCTTGCTTTGCCTGCTGTCCAGGTCACAGATAACAGCCTCTGTAGCCTCAGCTTGTATTTCATGTTTATTGCTCAGTACTTGGGAAGCTTATTCTTCTTATTTGTCTCCCTCCTTTATTCAATAATCTCATTTTAGGGAGAAGAAACATGGTATCTATTACAGAACACTGGATGCCTAAGAGCTTTTCAGACTATTCATAAACAATAATCCAATCCGTTTTCACTGATGAGCATTGGGAGCAGTGAGAATCACTCCTCTCTCACCACAGGTTGTTGCCTTTCATTAAACTTACAACTATTACAGTGTGCATAAGCCCCCAAACCCAAAACTGTGTAACAGGAACGTAGCTTAGTAATGCAAGTATAAAGCTCTGAGCAACAAAGCCTCTGCCTTTAATTTTTACACTTGTTTGGCATTCCTGGGCAAGTTATTTCAGTGCTTTCTTCTTCTCTGACAAAAAAGAATAGGATAATAAAATTACTGATCACAAGGCTCAGGCTCTTAGGCTCAAACAAGGTTTATCAAAGTGTTTTTATTCTTTAAAGGTAGAAATTGAAAGAACAATGGTAAAGAACAATAAATGGAAAACCTGTTATTTTGTTTTACCTCCCACATCTTGCTTTTCAGGAAAAGCATGGTAGAGCATATAAATAAATAAATAAATAAATAATGCAACTATGCCATTAGGATATTTAATAAGAAAATGGCCTACTCAGATTTCCAAGTAAACATTTCCTTACTGTGTACACAGATAAACTTTCATTTTTATGAGATAGTCCAAAATACATTGTGTTTTGGGCATGGAAATTAGGTTCTTTTTCTCATTTTACATTCTTTATTTAGAGCTATTAATCCTTATTAGCAACATTACTTCATATCCTGTTGAAGAATCTACAGGGTCTTTCAAAAGTATTAGCTGTTCTGCTCAGTGAGATTATTTTGTTACATTTATATCCTTTTATTTATTCATTTATTTGTTTATGCTTAATGGTTATGAARGGGTGTTGCCATTTCACAGACTTGTAGGCTAAAAAAATAGTTTCATTAAAAACCTACAGTTTTTGAAAATGATAGTTGGAAACCACTTTCCTTTTATCCTTGAAGAATTGGACTAGAAGGAAACTGCAGGAGGCTGTCCCTTACCAGGTACATTGAGGGAAACGAACCAGGAGAGAAGCTGGCTGAGAAGAGTTAGTATCACAGCCATGATGACAGATAATGTACTCTTTAGTTCTGTCCTGTTATACTGATAAGCAATGTAATTCAGATATTGAGTCCTAATTCTGTTTGTCTGAAAACAAAAAATAATACATTGATCTTCAAGTTTTTTGTCTGCATCACAAAAATCTTATCCCCATTTTGGAAAAGCAACAGATCAATTTGTGGCCCAAAAAAGGGCCCAGATTGCAGTTATATTGAATGTCATAACTCTGGATTGTAATGCATTGGCAAGACTGTTTGGGGAAACTTGCATAACATCTGTTTGCAACATGCCTGATTCAAACCAGCACTCCCCTTTTCATGAACACTGATGACTTTTTATAAGTAAAATAAACTTTATCATTATGCAAGCAAATTGATTTTCTTAGGTGCCTATCTAAATCTGCCTGAAGCAACAGAAAACCCACAACATAAAAGCTATTTATTTTATGTTTACTAAATATTTTGACCATACTTGTGTCCTTTTTTTTAATGTTCTGATCTCATTCCTGTGAACCCTTCTCAAGTGAGTACTCTTTATGACGCCGGAGGGATTACTCTTGTAGCAGGACTGATGTAGTTAAAAATCCCCACTCACTGCTTTGAACGTTTTTAATGTTTTATTCCCATTATGTTAGCATAGCGGGGAACATGTAAAGACATGCTTCATTTTGGATGTTTACTCCATTGATTGTTTTTGGCAGATGGTTTTATTTTCAGGTTTCTTAGTTGTCTTGTTACTCTTACAAGGCACGGCTAGTTATTTTGACTGAAACAGCTTTCAGCTTTATAGAGTCTATGTAAGCTCCATCGCCATTTTTAGTACTGACAATATAAATAAATCATAAATAACAAGGTTTGCTTGTTAGTTTTGTTTGTTTTTTGTTTTAAATAAAAAAGATCTTAACATAGGATTAATATTTTATATCACACATACTAAGAGATTTAAATGTGTTTTAAGAATAAAAGATTAAGCACTGTAGAAATGGATTTAGAGTAATTTCCCTAATCCAAGAATTAACTTGTTGCCATTTTTTATATCTGTTGCTTGTTTCAAGTGTCATAAAGAAAGAGAACAGAATTAACAACACATTTTGACCCTCTTCACTCTCTATGCAGCTCTGGGGAGAAAAAAAACACTATAAAAACTCTTTGAGTAGAGAAAGACAAGACAATAAAGAAAGAAAAAGGAAAAGGATTGGAGCCACATTGCACTAAATATTACATAAAAATTTTGTAGGGCTCATTTCCAGTAAGATTCAATTTGAAGATCTGTAGTTTGGTCTTACAGACAGATGTCTAAATGCTTCTGAAAATAAATGCCATTGGGAAGGACTAAGTTTCAAAGGAAGCCAATTTATAATAAAGGCTGGAGCTTACCCTTAAAAGGGTGTTCAACACCCTTTTATCTCCAGTTATTCAGAAAAGAAGATGAAAATATCTGAAACATATATTAAGAAAAAGCCAGAACATCTGCCATGGCAGGTATAGCACTAGGTAATTGGAAAACCATGAAAAAGTACTTGAGCAAAAGAATCCCTTCCATTAAACAAGACTTGGGGAATTAAATCTTATTAGGACTTAGCAACATTAAAAAAAAATCAAAAATGACCTAGGATAAGGAGGGATGGAAAGCCTTGTTTGCACCACAAGTAATATTTGATGGCACAAGAAATATTTGGAGATAGAAGATTTTGTTGCCACCTGTCCATTTTACAAGGAAATCAGGAGCAGATTATAACAGAAGAAAAAGTCCTGCATCCCGTATTCAGGATGTTAATAGAGTTTCACCATAGTAAGGACCAGAGGGCTTTGTTCAGTGAGTTCCCATTTGCTCCAATCATGGGCAATTTACCAGAGATTACTTTGAAATATCTCTGAATAGCTGTAACATTCCAAAGAATGGAAATCAAATCATCTTTTCAGGACTCTATTTATAAGCTCTTGGGTGCTCCTTTCTGACATGCTGTCAACTCATCTTGGTTTCAGCTGAATCTTGAAGTAAAGAGGACTCACAAGAGATCCCGTTCTTGTAAACCTGCTTTAAGTCCTTTCCTGAGAGGATCTTAGGAAATTCAGATTGTATGGTTTCTCCTTTAAGAACTGTCCACTGGGAACATATGCGCATGGGATACAAGTTTGGAAATGTCAAGCAAGCAGTGTCCAATAGTCAGGACTGGTATCACCTTGAACTTGAAGACATAAAGTGACACAGCCACTCTCCCAAGCATTTTGCAATGTTATTGAAGATGCCACATTATCTGAAGACTACCATTATCATTTAAAAATGCAGATGTTATGTTTTAGAATTAAATAGTCAGTTTAATCCTGTTATCAGCCCCAAAATCTCAAGATTATGTTTTCCACGCTACAAGAGATGATATCACTGSAAATTGAAGCAGTAGCAGTATCAGAGAGTAGATTTCTTAGATGACATTAAATGGGAGTGGTAAGATTTACCTCCTAACGTTTCAAAATCAGCTTCATATCACATCTAGCCATTAGCTTCCACAACATTTTTTCTCTGGCGGTAAGGTTACAATAGATCGCCTTTCTAATACTAAGAATTGTGTGAAATTCACTGGCTGATGATATTGTAGGCCAGGAAATCCGTTTGGTCTGTTCTTTACTATCATTCAGTGCTGCAAATTGCTTCCATCCTGGACGAAAGTGGCAAATCATCTCACTTGCTGTTTATGATCATTAATCATAGGAAAGTAGTACCACTAGCCTGTTACTGTGCTGGGTGATGCATAGCTTTGCAGTAAAACAGACCCTGTCCTAAAATGGCTGCAGTATGAACAAGCCTTTATTAAACGCATCTGTATAGATAGGCATTAGGAGCGTAGGAGTGCAAAATGACTTGATAAAGGTCACGTGTGAAGTCTGTGTCAGAAACATTACTTGCTCATATATCTCCCTAGTCCTCATACACAATCATAGCTTTAGAGAATGTGCCTTCTTGCTATGAATCCAAGAACTATCTCATAAGCTACAATACTATCTCATCATTTCATTTAAAAGTATGTCTTTGTTTTGGGAATCACACCGTATGTTATTTCCAAACACATTTGTTATCTGGTACTAACAGCTCAGACTCTCTTGAACTTTTTGTGGTTTCATGTATTCCCTGCTACTTTTTAAATTTAAGCTGTATTCACTTCTCTTGCGAAATTACAGTGCAATTKTCCAATAGCGTGTGTGGACACTTCCTTCATTGCACGAGGGTAATTCCCTCCTCATGAATGCTGATTCACCCAGCATCTCCCACAAAAGCGATGACTCACTTTTCCATTGCACTGCTAACTTTCCAGAAACACTTATTCCTCAAGCTCTTTCTCCCTGTGTGGCAGCCTCCAAGGTTTAACATTCCTGCAAGGAGTATGTGGGAAAGGGACATTGTGCAGAGGAATGTGCTGTCTTTGTCAATGGAATTTCTCAGTATGGAATAACTACTCTGTATCCCTGTTTATTTTACAGTCTCATTTCCCTCCCCTTCTGTCAGAGCTGTATGCATACACATATATTACTGCAAAGGCTTCAGGCAACAACTACTGTCTCAAGGTCAATATAGCTGAACTGTTGATGTTTAATTATAGGTAACTGATGCTTTCTTCTGGAATGGGTTAACCTTGTTGAATATATAGTTTAAAAACACCCCTTCAAAATTAATTTTCTGCTTGTTTTTAGATTCACTACTGTGCACTGGTCCTTCTCTTGACAGGATGGGTGGTGACAGCTAAAACACTGCTTTACTTTGTCAACACTGAGATTCCCTCCTACATTATAAAACAAGCTCAGGGGTTGTTATTATCTTCCACACCAGTGCATCTGATCCCTCATGACCAAGGGGCATGAGATGGTTGTATTCATCTTATGAATACCCTGTTATAGTTTTTTCAGTGAACTCATTCTGGGCTGTTTGTTTCTGTTCACCACACAGAAAAGAACAGGACCAAAAGAAAAGGACCATTTGCTTCTGTTCATCTTGTGTACTGTTTTTTTACCAGAGAATAAGCTGTATGAAATGTGAAGAGTCTAAAAGGATTTTAGTGAAGTCTTGACTGTGACAACACTCTAACTTGAAAATTTCCAGCTTTTAAGAAAAACTGAGTTTCTACGTTATACTGAAGTTTAAGAAACAGTAATATTTTCCTTACATTTTCTTACTCTTATGCTTGTCGATAGTTTKGCTAAAGGAAAAGAGCTGTACTTAAAAGAGCTGTTAAGGAACCGATAAACTCAACACTGATTCCCACTGTAGTAGGTCAGCATGTCCCCAGTTGTACTCTGATTTTCAGTAATAGATATAATCTTCTAAATCAATACCTGATTGCAGTTCAGAAGCCAGCATCATTACACCAGCTATGTCCAGTCTTGATGCCTTCTATGCTTACTTTTGGGTCTAAAAATCCTTGCAGAAAGGTCTCAAAAGCAAAGGTTAAGCATATTATTGAACTTCTGTGTTTAATGAAAGGGGTCCAATGTACTTAAAATGTTGAAGGAAAATATGAAACAGTCCAGCACTGCAGAACAAGCTTCCAAAGTTTTACATGGAGCTACGTAAATTCCTTAAACTTTTCAATAGTGGTATGAGATGGTTGTGATAAGCTGTAGATATATAAATATATAACACACTTAGTGGGATCAAGAAGTAACGCTTGTAACAAACAAGTGACTTCGATTTAATGAAATTATTTAGACCATGAAAAAAATAAAATCAGGGAAAAYAGAACCTCCGAAATCTGTATTTTGAAAAGTGAGACACCTTACATTTTGYACCAAAATAAAAGGCAAATATCTGTCCTATTTGCAGAGAAGATGCGGAGGCATACGCTCTGATTAGATCTCATTCAGCTAAAGCTTCATGATTACTGCAAATTATCCTTCAGAAGCTTTAGTGTATTGTGATGTACAACACCACAAGGAAGAGTAAATTATAACTGCCAAATTAAGGGCYAGATTTCACTCCTTTTGCCTTCACTGACTCAAGATCTTATTTCATTCATATTTTTGAAGAATATGATTTTAGTTGTTACAACGGATTACAGAAACAGGTCCCTAAAGAAGAAAACATTCAGTGAGATATTATCTTTGCTTTTAGAATTCTCTCTGATCGCACTTGTTAATTCACAGCGGCTCTCCTATTAATTAACGTGAATTACCTAGTTGTGGCTGTTCAATTTAGGTTAATTCTAAACGTTTGACAGTGCATCGCTAATTATTGAGAAGCCTTATTACAAGGCGTGCAGGTGCGAGCCGGGACTCCCAGGAAATCCCCGCTTCCGGTGACGTTCAGCTCCGCGCAGGGCCGCGCTCGGCAGCCTGCCCGCCCGTTAGTTTGGGTCGGGCAGCTCCTAGCATCGCCGCCTCGTGCGGCGCGAGGCCTCGGCGCGAGGCCTCCGCACAACCGCTCTTCTAACGCGCCACCGCTCGTGCCTAACGAGCGCCTCCGGCGTGACGAGGCCTTCCTCTTCCCCGAAGGGCCCCAGGCGGCCCGGCCACGCCGCGCCGTGGCGGCGGAGCGGGCACAGCCGCCGGGCAGGACACCGGGCCCCTTCGCCGCCGCTGCGGGCCCCGGCTGAACGCAGCCCTGCGCGTCTGGCCCGCTCGAGGGGCGAGACGGACCCGGCCGCAAACGGCGCCCTGGGCGCCCAGCCGGAGCCGCGTGAGAAACCTGCCCCTGCAGCCAAACGCGCAGGTCGCCAGGACCCTGACAGGAGAAACAAGCACCCGGCGGGGGACAACGGCGCCGC